>NC_088643.1:22930553-23058053 GCF_964019385.1 Sycon ciliatum
TACTCGAGCCAATAATGGCGAATCAGACCATCACGGAGCATGCACGTGAGGCTGGGCAATCTTGAGTAGTAACATTCTGTTACTTTTGAGTTGGTGGTGTGAAACGCTTGTCAGGCTGTGTTACTGATGTTTGGAAATGGTCAGTCTCCACAAAGTGTGACAAGGCGAATCTGGACGCATTTGCTCTGTTTGACTCCTTCACAATAAGTATGTGAATGCTGTTACATGTATCATGGTGTTCCGTCAAAATCTGTTGCAGACTATCCTGTCAAGCATGTCCATCACCAGGAGAACAGATAAATCACCTCTCCTTCTAATGCTGCTATTGCTGCTGTTGAAACTACACAACCTCAATAAAGTCACGGAATGCTGGAAATGAAGTACCTGAACAGTCAAAACACTTAACTATATTAGTTGGCTATTGATATCACACGGAAACAATTTTTGGTGGCTCCAAACACACTGATCTTTCAAAATTGTAAAAAAAAAGAACAATTCATTAACATGACTCCTGACTGTAAAATGCATTTCTACATGGTCAATATTGGTCTGATGGCCGTGAAACGAAGTGACAATACTCTACAAAGGCTAGACATCAATTTGCAACAAAAAATCAATTTCACCAAAACAGCCCCGAAGGTCGATTTTCTCAGATATTGGGCCATGTTATGGTAGGAAATCTACACAGAGGCTATGCGCCTTAACCTGCAATAGCGCTCAAATGCCCGGAATGGGCAGAGCGTAGTACGCAAGAGGTACACAAAAGGAAGTAAATAGGGCTGTAGGAAATCTAATCATTTTGTGTTAACGATACAGCAATTTGTGTTAACCCCTCGCATTACACATACGTATGTGTGTGTGTGTGTGGGGGGGGGGGGGTGTCAGTGTATTGTGTGTGTGTGTCGTGTGTGTGTGTGTGTGTGTGTGTGTGTGTGTGTGTGTGTGTGTGTGTGTGTGTGTGTGTGTGTGTGTGTGTGTGTGTGTGTGTGTGTGTGTGTGAATGTGCCTCAGCCTGACCCAGTGGTATGTGCGGATTGCAATCGGTCATTCTCGCGCCCTGGAGATCGTGCTCGCCACAAATGTGTGGTTGAGCGGGCAAAGCCGATTGCTGAGCAGCGAGGGGCTTGCCACTGTGGAGATTGTGGGCGTTGGTTTCGCAGCAAGGGTGGTCTAGCTGTTCACCGCTGTTCCGCACTTCAGCCTCAGCCTCCCGAGCCCTGGCAAGTCTATGTGCAGGATGCCTGCTGTGCTGCGCACTGTGCTGTGTGTGCCCGCTGCTTTCGGTCTGTGCAAGGCCGCGGTCGTCACCGGTGCTCGAGGACTGGCCCGCGCCCGACTGCCCAGCAGCGTAATTCGTTCAGCCATGTATGCGTGTGTTCTCGCCGGTTCCGTTTGCCCCACCATCTCCGGCGTCATCAGGCTGCATGCTCCATCTTCCTCTCTGATGCCCCTCCGGGGCCCACGTGACCCCTGTGGCAGTGGCTCTACAGGACAGGGCAGGTGTGTGTGTGTGTGTGTGTGTGTGTGTGTGTGTGCATGTGCGTGTGTATGTGTGCGTGTGTGCATGTGCGTGTGTATGTGGCCACAGGAACAACAGTATATTAGCTGCTGCTTACTAGTACACGCCATCTACAGACAGCAAGGCATACTTATTGCCAATGTGGATTGTCAAAATGTGGACTGCACTATGCCCCCTACCTAATCCCTTCATGGCACTGCGAAGGGCCTTCGCCTCCTCCTCGGCACTGAAGCCTGGGTCGGGTACAACTGTTGGGGTCTAGACACACAGATACAAACAGATAATCGAACATGCCTTCATGCATGGTGTTGAATGAGCACATAATTATTATGAGGGGAGGAGGGGCTGCTGGTCGATATGGCAGTGATGCATCTGGATACAGCACCCTGATAAGGCTGGTGCCCGCTGTTCAAAATCACGCTTTGAGCTTGCTCACGTTGATCCCATTAAGGCGAGAAAACAGGGAAGGACAGCCGTGCTTCTTGCTATTTGCTCCAGTTTGTTTTCTCACCCTGAGACGACATAAGTCAGTTACTGGACTCCTACATATGAATGGGCTACTCTGAGTGGTTTTGCCCAGCATGAGCTCCTTCAGGACTAGAAATATTAAAAATAATGTAACCCACTGAATGCATGGGACCCTTTAGAACTACTTGCATCACCTGTGCTACTTTACAGCAACCTGTGCACCTATAGCTGTGCTTGCTGTGTCTCATGATTCTACGCACTGTGTCCAGCCAACCAGAGCGGGCAGAGTAGGCCTAGCACTCAACAGGTGGCATCAGAGCACTGTCTGTAGTCTGTGTGTAGCTGAGTGAGAGTGAGAGTGATACAGAAGAAACTCCAGTCCTGCCCTAGCTACAACAGAGTATCTGCTGGAATCTGCTCGTGCTGTGTGGTTCTTAATCGCACCATGTTCTTGCCAGTCTGGGGAAGCTCTGCACGTATTGCCTCCAGTTAGGAATGCCTCAGTGTTCAGTGTTGCTTTGGAAGTTTGATATGCGTACTAGTATCCATAGCAGAGTAAGGTTTGCTGCAGGAACTACACAGTAAAATCAGGTTTCTTGCCAGTTTGCTGCTAGCTCTCAGCAGGAAGGGAGGAGGGGAGAGGGGGGATTTCTTTTTTGGTGGAACAGGCACAGGCACAGTAGCGAACATAGCACTAATCAGTCATTGAGGTTGACATCACTGGGTGAGTTCCTGTACTAAGCTCTAGCTTAGATGGTAGAGATCCGCTACAATGCAGTACCAGCAAGAGACTGAGTCCAGGGATAATGTAAACTGATGGCGACAATATCAAGAGCTATTTGCAACTGCAGGACAAGATTCAAGCAGCGTAATGCAATAGGAACTCCTCACCACCCAACCAGCTGCGCTGTTCTCAAAATGATTATTTTACTTGATGGCCTGCCTATTCATTGATTAGAGCATACGCTGAATTGATGTTGTCTTCGCACTTCACTGCGAAAACACGATCATGTACAATGTCGCTCAGTTTGGAGCAGCGTTAGATTGGAGGGTGCACCGCCACAGCAGCAAAGGCTGTAAGTAATAATAATTATTACTGTCGAAGACATCACGTACTCAAAAGGTCAAGAAAAAGTGCTTAGTAACACGTTAGTTAGTTCCTGAACTTCCTGTCCGGGTTTTCCATGACAGAATGCGCAAGGCAACATGATTCAGGCCCGTCGGAAGCAAGTCCGGCCACAGCATAGCCATAGGCTTTCCAGCATAATTGTCGTCCATGGCCTGACCAACTGACACACACAGATTCCGCCGCCCCTGCGATTTCGCAGTCACTGACACTGACAGTCAGTGACAGGTGCTGTCGATGTTCGGGCCGAGGGTTTCCGTTCCCTCAGCTCTCAAGCCTTCACAAGTCCATTATGGACACGAAGCACAATACATTCCTATCACGCTGTCGTACCCCAGTATCACCATAACACAGGCAGGGACGCTCTGACTTATCACTTACACAAAGTAACAGTTACAGTGGCACACTAAACACTGGTTACAGAGATCGCTTTCAAAGGAAGGAGCATAATATTTTGGTGGAGCTACACGAGGTCACGTCAGGTGTGGTAGAAACTACGAGGCTGGGGTGATCTCACACACCACTTACCGGCATCTTGGGCTGAAATATCGTGTTGCTTTGTTTCAAACTCCGGGTTGCAATGCGCTGCAGGAGTAGAAGGGAAAGAAAGAAGGACAAGGCGAGGTTGCCACACACCTGGACCGAGGTACAGCCAGATTCTTAGCTACGTCTGAAGAAATTCAAAACATCTAGTGCTTGAGTGTCTTCTCCTGAAGAAAGTCCTTGCCCGTGTTTCGGAAACAAGTAGCATTCCACCGCTCCGGACCGTGTGACCATCACTGTGCGCCATCATCCCAGCCATGACGGCATGAGCACAGTTTGACGGAAAGCATTCCTGCACACTGATGCAGCACCTGAAAAAAATGGTCCAACAGGGGAACGAACATACTACCGGGACGATGTGATCGGAATAGCTAGGCTCAGCCATTTGAGCGCTGCTACAGAGGCTGGTGTCCGACACGCGGACCGCTACAGCCAGCACGACAGATAACGGGTCAACCGCCCAATACCGATCCCCAAATATCTCTTTCTCTCTCTCTAGCTCTGTGGAAGCAAGTACATGTCACTTACCGAAATATCTGGCAGAGGTAGAAGATTTCCACGAAGAAACAAAACAGGTAAAGGAACGACGAGATCAGGATTGGATCGAAAACCCTCTCAGTCAACCTTCTTCCAGAGCTGGATCCGAACGCAGTGAAGCCAGAAGGATGCGACACCTAGTCTTATGCTACAGCGTCATGACCCTCTAGCTCTACATGACGTCTACATCAATCATCCCACTCACAGTCACAGGGCCGGATCAGTGATCATAATCCTATCATTCACCAAACATCGGTCCTTGTCACTCTAGTCTTGACCTACACTACAGTACAGGGTCCTGTGTCATCTGGTCATGTGACTCATGTCACACCAAATGGCCAAACTCAAAGTCAAAGGCAAAGCTAATAAAGCCAAGATAGTTACGGTACTTGACAAGTACTACCAGTAGCCCTTTCCCAAAGATGCCAAAATAGTTCGCAACTTTACTTATGCTTTTCGCAACCATGCCAAAACAAGTGAAAGTTGCTGAAATCGCATCCATATTTTCAGAAAAAGCTCACCGACAAAAGTTGCTGATATCGCAACTCAAAATGATGCCAAAAACAACCAATAAAGGAGCGGAAATGGAAAACACTGTGGTGCAGCACAACTGCCTGAGCAAAGCCATGCTTACTTTGAAGACCTCTCCTGGCAGCCACATATCAGCCATGTAACACGCAAGATCGGCGGACAGCTATGGCGACACGGCAGGTCCCTGAGCCTAAGAGCACGCCAAGTCAGGTATGTCAGCATGATACAGGCTCATCTGTCCTATGGATCCAACTGTTTCTTCTCCAGTCTTTCCAAGCAGCTCCTGGATAAACTCCACCGCCTGTCAAAATCCGGTGTCAGAGCGACCCTGCAGCAAAGGACTCTGGTCCCGACTGCCCCCCTTCTCGAGCTACTGGGTGTGCCAAGCTTGCCACAGCTTCTCTTCCAGAAGTTTGCCATCTTCGTTTTCAAATGTTAAAATGACAAGACAAGTCCCTGTTAAAGAATCTGTTCGTGCCGATCAACGACCCAGCCACACCTCAGCTGAGGACGACACGGGGTCAAGTGTCAAGCCTGCTGAGAGTTCCGTTCCTCCCTGGTCCTGCTGGACGTCATTCAATTCAGTTTGTTAGCAGCATTCTGTGGAATGCTCTCCCAGTTACAGTCCGTACGGAAGGTGATTGGCAGACATAAAAAGCTCTAGCCACGGCTCTCGACTTGCCCAGCCTTTACCCATATTAACATTCTGTGTACCTAACTTCATGTCGAAATCCATTTTAACAATCCGCATATCTCTCCTCCTCCCCCCCCCCCTCTCTCTCTCTCTCTGTGTTTCTGACACACACACACACACACACTCTCTCTCTCTCTCTCCCTCTCCCTCTCCCTCTCCCTCTCCCTCTCCCTCTCCCTCTCCCTCTCCCTCTCCCTCTCCCTCTCCCTCTCCCTCTCCCTCTCCCTCTCCCTCTCCCTCTCCCTCTCCCTCTCCCTCTCCCTCTCCCTCTCCTCTCTCTCTCTCTCTCTCTCTCTCTCTCTCTCTCTCTCTCTCTCTCTCTCTCTCTCTCTCTCTCTCTCTCTCTCTCTCTCTCTCTCTCTCTCTCTCTCTCTCTCTCTCTCTCTCTCTCTCTCTCTCTCTCTCTCTCTCTCTCTCTCTCTCTCTCTCTCTCTCTCTCTCTCTCTCTCTCTCTCTCTCTCTCTCTCTCTCTCTCTCTCTCTCTCTCTCTCTCTCTCTCTCTTGTTGTTGTTGCTGCTGCTGTGGTGTTGCCGTTGCTGTTGTTGTTGGTCTGTTGTTGTTGTCGCTGTCGCTGTTGTTGTTGCCGTTGCTGTTGTTGTTGTTGGTCATTTTGTAAGAGCTTGGATAGTTCACTTGTCCAGGCAAGAAAGCAGTCTCTCTCTCTCTATCTCTCTCTATCTATCTATCTCTATCTCGAATCTATCGCTGCTTTGCATGTCATGATTGGAAGCTGTGGCCTTAGTAAAAAAAAAAAAAAAAAAAAAAAAAAAAAAAAAAAAAAAAAAAAAAAAAAAATCTCTCCTCTCTCATAATGCATGCGTCACACTCTCATGGAATTTCTTTATTTTATAAGATTGCATGCTTCACACTCTCATGTGATATTTCTTTCCTTTCTTCGTCTTTTTGTGAGGGCTTGGACAATCCACTTGTCCAGGCAAGAAGGCAGCAATGCCTGTTCATTCTGGCGAAGTAAAATATTCCAACCAACCAAGTACATAATGAATGCATATGTTCGCAGAGTAAAACATGTTAGCTATAGGAAGATGAACAGACTTGAAATGAGACATTCTCCTTTTTGTTACTCCTTCTCAAAAAGCCAGACCTGATTATGCCAAACATTATGCCCGCATAATCCGCTTACCCCTACATAGTCATAGCGGCATGCTGAGTGCTTCCACGTGGACGTACTTTGTACTTCGAGAAGTACACTTGTCATGATGATTATATGCAATGTTTCATTGCTTCTTGTTGAAGCGGATAGGAGCACCACGGACACTTCAATGGTCTCCTTCGGGGCGCTCCTCTGGACACAGTTGCGGAATACATGTAGTTACGAAATAGTTTGTGAAAATGAAAAAAGTTGCGAAAGTTGCGATTTCTTCCAAAACAACAGAAAGTTGCGAAAAAAAGTGGCGAGCATCTTTAGGAAAGGGCTACCCTTGGGGGCGGGAAAAAGACCCAAGTGCCATCAGTATGTTGTGAGCTGCCTTAGGAGTGAACAACTTGTCAGTACCTTCCAGGTTCAGCCTGGTCCCATAGCTCAGTTGGTTAGAGGCTTAGAGCATTGCTCATGACAAGCAAGGTCCCGGGTTCGAGTCCTGGTGGGTCTGGCGTTTTTTCCCCTTTTCAGGCAGTTCCCTTCCCCGACTGATCCTTTGAATAATTATAATGCTCCAAAATAGCACTGCTAATGCTTGAATTCTGCTTCGGAAAAATGGAAATAGTGGAATCATGAGATTACTAATGTTGCAGATTGATAACAGCACACATGTACATGTATTTGGCAGCATAAGTCGTGTTCAACGAAACAGAAACTACAAGAAGCACTGAATTATCATTACTCCGCAGGCAAAGGCGCGGTGGTACTAGTCGCGAGGGTATTGTGAATTCTCATGAAAATCCCATATTTTGCAACAATTTTTAATTATTATGCTAGTTGTCGCTAGAATATGCTAGTTTTGCAAAACTTGCTGGATTATGCTAGCGCAGTGCTAGTCTCCAGAAAGTGCTAATTAATAGTAATTATGCTCGATATAATGCTAGCATTACCCGCCCAGCCTATCAGGCATCAGATGCGGCTCCTAAACAGTGGTGGAGGATAGATCAGATGCACCACCCAGAGGCCAACGACCTTTTAAAATAATTATTAATCTCATTTGCCACATACAATTGGCTTGAAGGATGTGATGAACTACTAGTAGATGATTGCCGTTGGAGCACACTGTATCCTCACGATGTACAGTGCTTCCTTCAAGAACAAAAATGTCGAATGTCTCAAGTTGTGTAGATCGGGCCCAGACCTGCTGCATACTAGGCTCTGTGGTATGTGCAATGTCTCAAGATGTACCGGGACTACCGGCACGGGATCCGGCAGGCAGTGCATTATGTCATAGTGCCAGAGCATTATGTCAGAGCAGTCGACTAGTAGCATCAAGATTCAAGAATAAGCTCCCAGGGAGCTTACATGCATCAATTAATTATTTTACTCTTGCTAGCTGCATGCACTAACCTACGTGGAGCGTTGCTACTGCTACAGTAGATACAATTGTTACAATTCAGATTGCATCAAGTTGAGTCGTCAGCTCGTGAACAACGCGATGCATTTGTGGCCGCTCTTCAGGATCAGCCTTAATGCACTGCTCAGCAAGATGACGATAGGCGTACGGTATGCTTGGTGGGAAGACGAGCTTGCCACCGCTGGAAATTTCATCCAGAATATCATCAGAGTTGTGCAGGTGTCCATAAGGTATCCTGCGAGTGGATAGCTCCCACATCACCACGCCAAAGCTGCAGAGAGAAAGAAATAGAAACATACCAAGACTCGAACCCGGTACCTTGCTTGTCATGAGCAATGATCTAAGCCTCTAGCCATCTGAGCTACATAAGGTCATTGTATGGGACCTAGCTGAACCTAGAAGGTGCTGACAAGTTTTTCACTCCAAAGGCAGCTCACAACACGTGCCGCACATACTGATGGCACTTTGGTCTTTTTCCCAGCCCCACGGGGACCAACCACGGTCAGTTTCTGGAACGCCGGTACTACTTGAGCCTCTAGTACTAGAGGTGAAAGATGTGATTGGTTGGTCCTCTGGGGGAGGAAAAAGACCCAAAGCCAGGTGCCAACAGTATGTATGACGTCATTGTGTAGTAAGTGTTGTGAGCTGCCTTTGTATACTTATTAATAAATAAGTATACAAAGTCCTGGTGGTGATAAATAAGTATACAAAGTAATGGTTCGAGTCCTGGTGGTGACAGTCAATTTTTTCTTCTGACTTTTCCCGTTTGTCTCTTTCCCTCAAAACCAGTTAATATTTTATGACTTGGGGCTCCCCGCGTGCTAGTTTGTACGTGAAGTGTGTGGGTACAGTGAGGGCTGCGTCCCATCCGCCTGTGTGGATTCACAGGAAGTGTGAGTTACGAAGTCTGAAGAAAACATTGAACGGTCTCTGCTTGGATGACGACTACACCATAGCTCAGTGGTAAGAGCATCGCTGGCTACAAGCGAGGGTCCCTGGTTCGAGTCCTGGTGGTGACAGTCAATTTTTTCTTCTGACTTTTCCCGTTTGTCTCTTTCCCTCAAAACCAGCTAATAAAATAATAATAATAATAATAATAATAATAATAATAATAATAATAATAACACCACAGCATGCGTACAAAGGCCAGAGAACAATGTATGAGAATACACTGAAATTAAGCCAAGTTCGCTTCTGTCTCCAGTCAACAAAAACTCATCCATAAACAATGTCTGATCTCCATTTCGACTTGTCTGCAGCAAATGCTCGTGCTCTTTCTAGGTCGCTGGAATTCTTCAAAGGGATGTCGTGCCCTGCCAGGTCATTCATGATTGTATACTTTTCACCCAAGCCATTCTGCATAAGCGAAGCTGTGGACGCAGCATACTGCTGCTACACTTCAACGCGGGAATGCGTATAATAATAATAATAATAATACTTTTTGAGCAGGGAGTGGTGCTTTCTTGCAGGTTTGCCGAGTCGAAGGTTCGATGGACTTCTCGTGTGCTCTGGATGGCAGTCGTGAGTCAGTCAAGTGTCAAGTAAAGTCGGCGGAATAGCGCGAGCTCCGGTGTGGGGAGGAAACCTTTCTTACAAATACTTTTTACTTTATTTTAATATAGTCGGAATCAAAACAAGAATAGGCCTAATAACCTTTGGAGTGAAAAACCTGTCAGGCTGTCAGCATCTTCAGTCTAGGTTTGGCCTGGTCCCATAGCTCAGATGGTTAGGGCATTGCTCATGACAAGCATGCAAGGTCCGGGTTCGAGTTCTGGTGGGGTTGACATTTTTCTCTTTTCAATTTCAAGCAGTTCACTTCCTGGACTGATCCTTTGAATTTTTCCGCAAGTTTTTTTTTCCAGAGGGTCAAGTACCGGTAACACGAAAGCCATTGTAAATGTGATGTTGTCTCTCAGCCCGCGGTGGTGATGACCCTTCAAAATCAGTGGAGCAGTGCTATCAGAGTGTGAGCAGCACATTATACCTCACGGTCTGTGCTAGAGCTGCCTACATGTCATTGCTAAGCTGAAGCCTGAATGGTGAACTGTGTGTGCATGCGTGTGTGTGTGTGTGTGTGTGTGTGTGTGTGTGTGTGTGTGTGTGTGTGTGTGCGCGTGCAAAAGAAGAATGGGTGAAAGTTGTGTCATGGATTTCTCTTCATACTGTAGACTCCGTTGACGTTGTCTTATCACGTTCCACTGTATGCTTACATTTCTAACCATTACACTCAGGGTAGACCTTGGCGGACGATGCCGGCAGATAAATGGTCAGAATTTGGTACCTTTGCTGGTATGTTTCATGCATGGCTGGAATATGAATAAAGAAATGGAGCCAAAGGGAGTACCTGCCATAGGTTCTGTATGGTTCTGGCGACTTCACACGGAATTTCGAGCAGAATCTGCGAATTATTTTTCGAGCATTATCTGCCATGGGCTAGCTCAGAGGCATAAGCCGCATAGTATTGTTGGTGCTCACCTGTATACGTCGTGTTTCTCCGTGTACATATTCTTCTTGATAGACTCAGGTGATCTCCAGCGATCAGTACCTACTCCGCACGTCATTCCGATGCGTGATGTCATAGCCTCTGCGTCTGAGTTTCTGTCCATATCAGGATCACTATGGTTAACATCACTGGATGCACTGGACAGTAGAGGTGCTGTCAGCCCATCAGACTGCTGCTGCTGCTGCTGCTGGCTTGTGAAGGATGTAGTACGAATGGGACCATTCCCATGTCCTGTCTGCTCAGCCCCCGTTGGCGTTGAGGTCTTATTCAACTCGGCGTTTGCATGCAGGATGGCCAGGAATCGTGTAGTTTCCATGTCAGCTACTTTCACCACCCATTTATCACTGACAAGCAGGTTGGCTGACTTGAGATCACGATGAATTCTCGGAGGACTTGTGTTATGCAGATACCTCACACCACGTGCCGCATCCAGAGAAAAGCGAAGTCGATCTGATTGTTCAATGGCATTGGACTGATCATGCAGAACATCATAAAGTGAGCCTCGCCGTAAGTATTCCATCACTAGAAATGGCCGACCCGATCTTTTGTCTCTTCCCGCTCCCAAGAACATGACAATATTGGGGTGGCGTAATGTTCGAAGAACTTCAGCTTCCTGAATGAATGCATCATATGGTGATTCAGTGGAAACAAATGGAGGAAGTTGTTTGACAGCAACAGGGATGTCTCCTAACTCAGCCAGTAGCACTTTGCAGAACCTTCCAGTGGCCAATTGTTTTCTGATCCTCAGATCAGACCAGGCAATACGTGTTCCATGATCGATTTGGCTGAGTTTCCTTTTGGAGCGGTAAAGGTCACGATTTGTGTTCACAAGTTCAATTTCCTTGGCGTGCAACGCTCTCCTCTTTCTCAAGAACTGAATAAGGGAAATGACCAGTGAAGTCCCCACGATCGTGAACATCAGGGCTGCGACTAATATGAGATACACCATTGGAGTTTTACAATCATCGCTGGGAAGATATCCGAATTGACAAATGCAGGCATGTTTGAAGTTTTCTTCATCCACGATACAATCTCCATGCTGATTGCAAGTGTGAGGTTTGCATGGGCTCTCCGGAACACAATATGTGGCTGCCATGTCGGTGGATGTCAGTGATTGGTTGCATTCGATGCATGGTTCTTGCAGAGTAGATGAGTAATACCCAAGTGAACACGCACGGCATGCGTTGTTTTGGTCGCGCTCATATCCCCTGGGACACAAAGTAGCAGTGTTTAATTGGATGAAATGGCGCACTCCACGTCCATCATTATTGCACAAGCCATCCACCATACCACCAAAAACCATGTCGTCGAGAACAATATGGTGTGTTATACGTTCTTTGAAGAATGGAGTCCAAGTTGCGACTGTCAATGTTCCAGTTGTTGTGAACTGAAGTAGCAATGCCCAATCTGCGTCTCTGGAATACATGTGGAAACGTTTGTTTGCCCCTCCAAGGAGAACTAAGTCCTTATCATTTGCAAAGGCTAGACTATGGGCCCATCGGCTTGGGATGCTTGGACTGGATGGAATATCATGAACGACCACATTGCTAGCAGAGCGTATGTCGACAAACGTGAGTCGGGAAAGGGAAGGCACAGAGGGAAATCCGCCGAACAGAAGTACTCCATATTCGGTTACTGTTGCCGTGTGGCCATACTGGCTTGGTAGGGAACCTTTCATCACGTGTGCTGTGAGGTTATGCCATCTCCCCGTACAGAGATCTTCGTCGTCCATGATGAACATCCACAAATCACCCAGGGCCAGGGCGACATCACTACTTACTGGGTCAAGACCACCGTGTACCACCATGGCTGTGGAGTTGTACCGGAATGATATATGCTCTCCTCGCGGAGGGGGAGTAGTCCTGGTTGGAACAGTTGCTTCCACCCAGAAGTGTTGCTTTAGGTTGAAACACCACGGATACGGGTCCATGTCTCCAACGACTTTACCGTCGCTTCGTGTTTCGTAACCTCCATACATAACAACTGTTGTATTCGTAATCAAGCTGACAGTGTGATATTGACGGCGAGGATTGACCGGTCCGGGCTTTGGATAGAAAAGCGTGTACTCGAATTGACCCAGACCAAGATGAAGCTGTGTGCTGCTGTAGGCACGTAAAATCCACATGGCCATGGGAAACGAGTACGCAGGTTGAGAGGCATAGTAGGAATCCTGGCCGTCCTCCATGAATACACTGTTTCTGCCGAAGAAGACATACATGAACTCAGACTCCTCAGTGGAACTAACTGGAGCTTTGACAGCCGCTGTCCTGAATGGAGAGCTTCCATCTATGAAACCAGGGAATTTATATGACGGTTCTAGATTTAGTGCGTGTGGTCGGGAAGTCGTCCGATTGTTTTCGATCGTTTTGTAAATATCGACCATAATCATTTCGTTCCCTTTCGGCGATGCAAAGATAAAGGAGCGGATTCCAGACGAAATATGTAAGTGACAGATTCTACTGCGCAGTGTCCGGGAGTATACTGGAACTGATGGTGTCGTGCAGTCCACGGACCTCGTTCCAATATCGCAAACAATTAACACGCATGGGTAGCTGCACGATTCGTCCTTAATGAGCACTGTTCTGCTTGAGGCAAGATAGGATACGTCGGGTGACGTCAGTGAACACCTCAAATGGACTGACCTGAAGTGATTGTTTTCTAGCTCGAACCAAGTCCATGAGAGTAGATCAAACCTCCAGAATTCAAGCGCCATTTGCACTGTGCCAGATGCTGGACCGCCCACAGGTTTCCAGCCGCCAACGAAAATAAATGAAGTATCTCCATCAGGAAATAGGCTGAGGAACGGTCGCGACCGTTGGGCTTTGGGTCCCGTTGCTTTCACACGTTCCCATTCGCCGCCGGACTCATAATGGTTTGTGTGAACGAGCATCCGATGTAGGATACTTGATGAATATTTACATTGGCCATACTTAGGGGAAAGGTCCTGCCATGAACAGCCGCCAAATGACAACAGATAAATGCCGGCCGAACCGGAAGAATTTCCTGCCCTGGCACTCGGTTTACGAACGCTGACCAGAGCGGATCCGCTGTCTTCGACCCGAGTAGTAATCCCGCGTGAGTGTGAATGTTGTTGGGGTCTCATGACTCTTGCTGTTCTATCGCCATATACCAGTATCCTGTTGTTGCATTCGCCAGGGCCAAAACCATGCAGAAAGATATGTTCTCTCGACGGGGACAAAGCTACACTCGGGATTATTTCCCAGAAGCAGCAGCACTCCGGGCCCAGAGCTCTGCTCAAGTTGATTTCACGTTCAAACACCTGCCATGTCAGACCTGCCAAGTAGCCCGTTTCGTACACTGCCACGCCTAGATATGCTGTTTCCCCGTGAAAATGCTTGTACATGTACATCAGATGGGGAGTATACATACTTCTGTTGCTCTCCCGGAACATGACGGCCTGGTTGATCAACACCATCCGTGTGAATCCGAGCTCATCAGTTGGCAGCAAAACAAACTCAGGCACAGGCTGGATGGGATAGGCGGCCGTCTGATGGAGCGGACTCCCCGTGTCCTCTGGAGACAGAGGCTCCGACAAAGTCCTCATGCCTGTTAGAATCGTCACCAGCATGAAGGCCAGGAGATGGCGTCCGAATCCACTACCATGCATGTCGACTGGCTGGTGCAAGTGCAGCGAGAGTGGTGAATACATCTCACAAGTGACCACAGCATATCACGACTCTATTTTAATAATCACAGAGCATGCAATGCGGCTAAAAGATCTTTGCAGTGTTGCGTTGGTATGGCCAACCCAGGACTTCTACGCATTCCAACCAGTCGAGTTACGTCGATGGCCTACGCCTATGGGTTTACAAGCAACGGGAATTTGATGGATTGAATAGTCCCACGAAGTTGAAGAAGAAACGAAGAAGCCCTCATGGTCGCATACCATGATGATAGGAATGGCGAACAAGGACGCCTGGTTTACAGACGCTGATCCGGAACTGAAGTGTAGCAAGTGGCCGTTCATGAAGCGTGAGACCTGTACATGTACGCGTAGGGTTTCCGCTTCACTTGAGTCTGTTTTTGAAAGCCATGATACCAATACATAGTACCAACTACAGCACTAAATGTACATGTACATGTATTAGTATTACTACTAGACAGTAGACAAGCATCGTATGATGCCAGAACAAGCACTGCCTGGCCTGGTCACGGAGACGGAGGGCTGGGGGGGGGGGGGGGGGGGTTGGGGGCGGGGGTGTGCGATTCAGAGTCGTAGACTACATCATGTACACAGCGGCTACAGAGTGTAGGGGTACCGGGTAGGCCATTCTGTATGTGTGGAATGAGTTTGATTCATGCCGATAGGCGCCAACCTTTCAAGTGTGCCACTGTTCGTCTTTAGTTTAGTTGTCTATTTTCTGATCTCGGTCGTCTCGATGTACATGTACAAGACTGTACTATGGTATATTATATAGTGTTTAAACCGAACACGGATTCTTCGAACGAATAATCTATCGAATAATTTCGCCCTCCATCGAACGAATAATCTATATTCTATCATACGTCTTTTTGCTGACGACACTGCTCTGATGTGCTCCGACAGCTCGGCAGACAACCTCACGGCCTCCATGCAGTCCGGGGTCAACGCTACAGTAACATGGATGGAAACCTGGAAACTGAAGCCTAACCTCGCCAAAACCGAGGCCATGTTCTTCTCTCCCTCGCCCCCCACTCAACTTCTGTATTTTCCTGGTCTAAATCGTACACCTATTAAAGTTGTTAACGAGCACAAGCACCTGGGCGTTATTCTCGACCGCCAACTCTCCTGGTCTCCACAAGTCCAGTCTGTGTGCAAGCGTGCGAGTGCGTCCTTAGGTATGCTACAACCCCACTGCCAACACTTGAATGATAACTGCAGAGAATTGTTCTTTAAGTCGTACATTTTGCCTATATTTGACTATTGCGATATAGCTTGGTGCGGGTTGTCTCAGACTTTACTCCACAGACTGGAGGTACATCAACGCTTGCTTCTGAAAATTCTGTTTCGAAAAGACCAAACATTTGCCTCCCTTTGTCTTTATAAACTTGCTTCCACGCACCCTCTTCTTGCCCGACATCAGCAGCATCTTTGTATCCTTGTGCAAAAAATCTTCCTAGCCCAAGTCCCGAAACATATTGCCAAGTACAACTGGTTTGTTACCACTAGACCAACACGCAATGCCTTATCACTGCCCCGAGCTAGTTCCTCTCTGTTTTTGAAATCCCCTTTCTTCTCAGCATACTCCCTTTGGTCTAACCTGCCTACTAGCATTAAGACATGCCAGGATAGCAGGAAATTCACAGTCCAGCTTTCCACACTGTCTCATCCGAAGTGATCCCATGTATTATTAATGTGCCTCCCTTTCTTTTTCTCTCCCTATCTCCTTTCCCTCTCTGACAGCATCTTTCTTTTTTTTCCCTTTTAGCTTGCCGTGGTTGGCTATCACCTGACCTCTCATGTTTATTGGCAGTCTTCGGACGGGCCAGGAGATGTTGAATAAATAAATAAATAAATAAATAAATAAATAAATAAATACGCATGATGGCATTTTTCAACACTTTTTCAGCACTTTTTAAGTAGTTTTTTTTTAATTTTTTTGCTGATTATCGGATTTTGTTATGTGGAGGTGCAAAACCGGTTAACCTGTACCGCCAAGAGTACATAACCCCCCAGAGTGTGCAATGCCTGATCTAGCTCTGCATAGGGTCTTGACTCTTGGTCGAAAGTGGTCAAAGACCGAAAATCACATTCACTGCATCCATGTTTCCCTCGTATGGAAAGAACAGAAGTAACACAAGATACCGATAGGAGATTAAAACTTGGAGGAGAAGAGATTGAGAAGAAATTCTGCGAGCATATCTACGCAGTGCAAATATCAGTAGGGTCAGCACTGAGCATACCGTATTTTTCGGAGTATATTGCGCACCTTTGTATCACGCGCAGGTGAGAAGGCATCTCTGCCTGTTCATTTGGTGAAGTAAAATAAACAACAACAACAACAACGCGCACCCCCAATCTTCATTGGGGGTGCGCACTTCAATCTTCATTGAAGTACATGTACATGCATTTCATATTCGGAGCATAGTGCGCACCTGCGATTTAGGGCCTAAAATAGCACAGTCATCTAAAGTGCGCACTATACTCCGGAAAATACGGTACACTGTAGATCTTTTTTTTTTTTTTTTTTTTTTTTTTTTCGATTTCTGATAATTCCTACGACTATTCGATTATTCGTTCACCCCACGAATATTCTAAATTATTCGATTATTCGATTATTCGTTTCAACACTATATTATAACCAAATACTAGCACAATACTAATACATGTATTAGACAAACCTTGTTATACAATGTAGTTCACACATGTTGGTAGTTTGACAAATGACAGCATGAAACAAGGTGGACTGGTGGAGGACCCTGTGTTCGGAAACAGTGACCTTACTAGTAGAACCATCCACGGTTGGAAGAGCCCCGGTCCGTTGGGACCATCCGAACAATATGAATGTTGAACCCGTGACCCTCATTATGCTAGGGGAGTTTTAGACTTCTCTTAACATCAGTCGTGTATTCTTTGATCGCTCCTGGCCTGGATGTCGTCCTGATAGTCATGTAGATACATTAACCTGAATTGTTTTTCTGAAAGCCATGGCAGAAGTTGGAAGAAAAATGATTTAATAAAAACAATTCAGGTTAAAGTAGCTACATGACTATCAAGACGACATCCAGGAGCGATCAAAGAATACACGACTGACGTTAGGAGAAGCCTAAAACTCCCCTAGCATAATGAGGGTCAGAACTGGGTTCAACACCCATATGGTTCAGATGGTCCCAACGGACCGGGGCTCTGCCAACCGGCGTGGATGGTTGTAGTAAGGTCACTGTTTCCGAACACAGTGGGTCCTCCACCTTGTTTCATGCTGTCAATCTACCGGCAACAATGACTGTACTGGTGGTACATGACGTGATGGGAGAGGAGGCTTCCTGCTGAAGCTCTTTGGCATTCTGACATTCCACACTTGCTGTTACTACTACTATAGTGTCATGGCACCGAGCGCGAGATCTCTGATTTGTCACCTCTAATGGATAGCGACGCACGACTTGAAGTTGAGAATCTTGAACATTCAACCACTCCATATTTGACGCATGCACACCCACACCCACACCCACACACATACACACCCACACACACACACACACACACACACACACACACACACACACACACACAAACACATACACACACATCACTCAAAAAACTTACATTATATTATACACAAAAAGGCACAACGGAGGTTCACAGATTTATCGCAACTCAGAGTTTCTTGCTCAATGCAATCATCAGGCGACTATTATATGAAGTTACTGGTTTGATTGAGTATGAAGTAACCACTAGTATTATTAAAGGGGAAGTTAAGGCAAAAATTATAATTTCACCAGTTGTAGTCTTCGGGGTGCTGAGTCGAATGGTCTTGGTCCGAGGAAGCTGAGACGCTCCCTTCCTACTTGAATCCCAATCGAACTCGCGCACTTCCACCGAAACTGGGTGACTGCGCCCTACTAGATGGGGATTTGTATGCAAAATGTCACTAAAAGCGCCATTTCGTTCTTATAAAAGCACGGATGACCGCGATTGGCCCATATGTTGTAGTCTTTTGGACGCTGAGTCGACTGGTTTTGGTCCGAAAAGGCTGCGATGCAGCGTTCGCCCCTAATTCCCAATCGAACATGGTTGAACAAGCGGTCACGTGCTCCTGGGTGCCCAAATCACCTGATCACCACGCCAGCAGGCGAGAACTTTCACACCAAGGTTCAACTCGAGTTCAACTCGAGTGACAGGATTGCACCCAAAAAAGGTCAAACAGGCTAGTAGTTGTACCCTGCAGGCACGGTGACCAGGTGACTGGTGTACGCATGAGCACGTGACCGCTTCTTCAACCATGTTCGATTGGGAATAAAGGAGGAACGCTGCATCGCAGCCTTTTCGGATCAAAACCAATCGACTCAGCGTCCAAAAGACTACAACATATGGGCCAATCGCGGTCATCCATACTTTTATAAGAACGAAATGGCGCTTTTAGTGACATTTTGCATACAAATCCCCATCTAGTAGGGCGCAGTCACCCAGTTTCGGTGGAAGTGCGCGAGTTCGATTGGGATTCAAGTAGGAAGGGAGCGTCGCAGCTTCCTCGGACCACGACCATTCGACCCAGCACCCCGAAGACTACAACTGGTGAAATTTTAATTTTTGCCTTAACTTCCCCTTTAACTGTTATCATCGCCACTACTTGCCTGGCTATCAACTCTCAACATGGTAGAAACGTGGCTGTAGTCACAATTCTCTCACTTGCACCATAATGTCTTATTACTAGAAGTGATAGCTTGTGACTTTTTCCGGTGTGTTTCATGTACGTTGCCGCGGTATGTGGATAAATTAATGGAGCAGAATTCAAGGAGGTGCTTGCCATAAGGTTTGTATGGTTCTGCCAAGTTCGCTGCTTTTCGAGCGTAATCTGCCAGGTTTTCGAACATTACCGGTATCCGCCAAGCCGGGCTATTCAAGCCTTGCTGAAATTGAGTACTTCCGCCACTTGCCCCATCGCCCAGTCCTTATCAGTGACGTGTGCAAAGCAGACATGCCAGTCGTTGACTACATTACAACCACGGCACCAGTCGCCTCAGTTTCTTCTTCAAGCATTCAACTGTTCAGGTCATCATAATCTCATTTGAAACACTACTTGCAGCAATCTAGAGCGATCGATGTGGACTCCGTCTTAATCGTCCGCACCTTGTGCAGCGTTGTTCGTTCTTGTGTAGTTGTTGGAAGTGCAGTGTACGATGTAGGTCGGTCCCTGCCCTACCAACAGAACACCAGTGATAGACTGCCCCGGTCTCGTGGGCATAATCCATGTGCCAGACTGCAGACTGCAGTGCAAGTGTGACCAGTGGTGCATGTAGCTAGGAAGGCAACAGTCTTTCTCACACCACTGCAGACTATCTTCTGGGATTAGTGATGCCTGTGCGGATGTCAGTGCTCAGGAAGCGTAACAGAACTGCCACTCGTGCAACTGCGGCCCATCAGGCGGTCGTCATGCTCAGTCATGGAACTGGATGGCTCCTGTACATCATGCTTTTCATTCTGCTAATGTCTGAGCCACTGTCCGCAGGGGACACAGGTTGCCCACTGAAGGGAACTGCCGCTTATCCCATCCAACCCTTGCCCGCGGATTTATTTGGTCCGCTATCTCACGAGAACGAATCAACATGGATGGTGTTGATCAATAACGTCATCATGTTCCGGGAAAGCAACAGAAGTATGTATACTCCCCATCTTATGTACATGTACAAACAGTTTCAAGGTGCAGAAGCATATCTAGGCGTGGCAGTGTACGAAACAAGCTATGTGGGTGGCCAGACGTGGCAAGTGTTTGAACGTGAAATCAACTTGCGCAGAGCTCTGGGTCCGAAGTGCTGCTGCTTCCAAGGAATGCCAAATGTAGCTCTGTCCCCGTCCAAGGAAGAGATCTTTCTACATGGTTTTCCGGGCCCTGGTGAATGCAACAATTGGCTACTGGTGTATGGCGATAGGACAACAAGAGTCATGAGTATACAGGGACAGTACTTGCCAGGGAGTCCTGCTGCTGGAGAGATCGGTTCAACTCTGGTTACCGTTAGTGCTCGCATGCCAACTGGCAGAGCAGGCCATCCACTGAGTTCGTCACGCATTTACCTGATATCATATGGCGGCTATGCTGGGACTGATTCGTCACATGCCCAGCTACATCGGGTACTCATCGAAGGCGGACGGCACAATGATTCTATCGCCAAATGGGAAAATGTGAAAACGGATGGACACCAAGTCCCACAGGCGCGACATTTCGCCAGACTCTTTGCTGATGGAGACACGTCACTGATATTCATTGGTGGATGGAAACCTGTGCACTCTTCAAAATCTAAGGTGAATGTACAAGTTTCGCCAGAAATCTGGAGATTCAACCTATCATCAAGGACGTGGATAGACCTGGGAAACCGCGGCAACGGATTCAACAGGCCAGCCCAAAAGAACTGCTTACCTACGCCACCCGACGTGTCATACGTTGCTTCTCAGAGAAAGGTGCTCATTAGAGACAAATCGTGCAACCCCAAAAACCTCCTGTGTTCCTTCATAGTGTGTGATATTCAGCAGTGGTCGGCCGGCTGTACAGCAATATCTGCTCCAGTATACACATTGGCGCCGCTCATTGATATGTGTTCATATCACATGTCCTCATCGGATCCCTCTTTCATTTTCACATCGGCGACAGGAAAGGAAGTGATATTAGCACAAATCAACGCGGCATGCGAACCCATTCACCGCAATCAGCTTTACCTCACTCAGCAAGTACCGGTAGTCTACCCATACCTGTTACAAATTTCTGATCAATTTCCTGGATTTTCCCTTGAAAAAGAGGAAAATAACGTTATGTCTTCCGTGAGGCCATCTGTGGTCAAAGCTCCGGCAAGTGCTGCAGAAAAGGAACTTGAGTACAAGTTTGTGTTCTTCGGAGGAGACAGTCACGTGATCAGGGATGCAAACAATTTTCCTTACTCCAAGCAGCCTGGTAAGGTATTTCCCATGGCCGTGTGGATTTTACGAGACTACAAAGATACAATAGGAACCGTGGCGCAGGGTCAATACGAATACACACTTCTGTACCCGGACCCTGGACCAGCCTGTCCTCGCCGTCAATATCACACTGTTAACTTGATTACAAACAAGACAGTTGTCATGTATGGAGGTTACGAAACACAAAGCAACGGTAAAGTCATTGGAGACTTTGACCCATATCCGTGGTGCTTCAACCTTCAGATAAACTTCTGGATGCAAGCAACTGTTCAAACCAGGACTACTCCCCCTCCGCGAGGAGAGCATGTATCATTCCGGTACAACTCCACAGCCATGGTGGTACATGGTGGTCTTGACCCAGCGAGTAGTGATGTCGCCCTGGCTGCCCTGGGTGATTTGTGGATGTTCATCATGGACGACGAAGATCTCTGCACAGGGAGATGGCATAACCTCACAGCACACGTGATGAAAGGTTCCCTATCCAACCAGTACGGCCACACAGCCACAGCAACCGAATATGGAGTACTTCTGTTCGGCGGATTTCCACCTGTGCCTTCTCTTTCCCGACTCACGTTTCTCGACATACGCTCTGCTAGCAATGTGATCGTTCATTATATTCCATCCAGTCCAAACATCCCAAGCCGATGGGCCCATAGTCTAGCCTTTGCAAATAACAAGGACTTAGTTCTCCTTGGAGGGCGCTACAAGGATGCGGACGGGGAGGAATGTGCCGCAGAATGGGCAATGTTGCTTCAGTTCACAACAAACCAAACGGCGACAGTCGCAACATGGACTCCATTCTTCAAAGAACGTATAACACACCATATTGTTCTCGGCGACATGGTGTTTGGTGGTATGGTGGATGGCTTGTGCAATAATGATGGACGTGGAGTGCGCCGTTTCATCCAATTAAACACTGCTACTTTGTGTCCCAGAGGATATGAGCATGACGAAAACAATGCGTGTCGTGCGTGTTCACTTGGGTATTACTCATCTACTCTGCAAGAACCATGCATCGAATGCAACCAATCACTGACATCCACCGACGTGGCAGCTACATCTTGTGCTCCGGAGAGCCCATGCAAACCTCACACTTGCAATCAGCATGGAGATTGTATCGTGGACGAAGAAAACTTCAAACATGCCTGCATTTGTCAATTCGGATATCTTCCCAGCGATGATTGTAAAACTCCAATGGTGTATCTCATATTAGTCGCAGCCCTGATGTTCACGATCGTGGGGACTTCACTGGTCATTTCCCTTATTCAGTTCTTGAGAAAGAAGAGAGCGTTGCACGCCAAGGAAATTGAACTTGTGAACACAAATCGTGACCTTTACCGCTCCAAAAGGAAACTCAGCCAAATCGATCATGGAACACGTATTGCCTGGTCTGATCTGAGGATCAGAAAACAATTGGCCACTGGAAGGTTCTGCAAAGTGCTACTGGCTGAGTTAGGAGACATCCCTGTTGCTGTCAAACAACTTCCTCCATTTGTTTCCACTGAATCACCATATGATGCATTCATCCAGGAAGCTGAAGTTCTTCGCACCTTACGCCACCCCAATATTGTCATGTTCTTGGGAGCGGGAAGAGACAAAAGATCGGGTCGGCCATTTCTAGTGATGGAATACTTACGGCGAGGCTCACTTTATGATGTTCTGCATGATCAGTCCAATGCCATTGAACAATCAGATCGACTTCGCTTTTCTCTGGATGCGGCACGTGGTGTAAGGTATCTCCATAACACAAGTCCTCCGAGAATTCATCGTGATCTCAAGTCAGCCAACCTGCTTGTCAGTGATAAATGGGTGGTGAAAGTGGCTGACATGGAAACTACACGATTCCTGGCCATCCTGCATGCAAACGCCGAGTTGAATAAGACCTCAACGCCAACGGGGGCTGAGCAGACAGGACATGGGAATGGTCCCATTCGTACTACATCCTTCACAAGCCAGCAGCAGCAGCAGTCTGATGGGCTGACAGCACCTCTACTGTCCAGTGCATCCAGTGATGTTAACCATAGTGATCCTGATATGGACAGAAACTCAGACGCAGAGGCTATGACATCACGCATTGGAATGACGTGCGGAGTAGGTACTGATCGCTGGAGATCACCTGAGTCTATCAAGAAGAATATGTACACGGAGAAACACGACGTATACAGGTGAGCACCAACAATACTATGCGGCTTATGGATCTGAGCTAGCCCATGGCAGATAATGCTCGAAAAATTGGAAGATTCTGCTCGAAAATCAGCAACTCTTGACAGAACCTTACAGAACTTATGGCAGGCACTTCCTTTAATTCCGCTCCATTTCTTTGTTCACATACCAAGCAGGCATGAAACCAAAAGTACCAAATTCAGCCAATTTTCACTCGGCATAATCCGTCAGGTCTACCCTGAACTTCTTGGTTGGAACTGAACGGATACATGTGCAGTGGAAGGTGATAGGACAATGGCATCTACAGTATAAAGAGAAATCTGTCAAAATGTTCGCACATTCCTCTTTTGCACGCACACACATACACAGTTCACCTTTCAGGCTTCAGTTTAGCAATGCGGCACACAGCTCTAGCACAGCTCTAGCACAGACCGTGAAGACAGAAGATGAAATGTGCTACTCACATGCTCATATTGTCATAGTACTGCTCTATGGATTTCAGGAGTCATCACCGCCGCCGGCGCGATACAACATCACAATCATTGCCGATGGCTTCCGTGTTACCATGGTTACTCGTCGGACTCCGAGGAGTTGTACATGTATTTCTGCCACTAAATCTCTATTCAAAGTGAAACATTTTTTACTTGCAGAGGATTGGGAGAACTTCAAATTTCAAAGGGTCAGCCGGGGAAGTGAGCTGCCTGAAATTAAAAAGAGAAAAAAATCCAAACCCGACCATGACTTGAACCCGGGACCTTGCATGATCGCCATGAGCAATGCTCTAAGTCTAACCATCAGAGCTGTGGGACCAGGCCAAACCCAGAAGGCGCATGTTTTTCACTCCAAAGTAGGCCCAGACAGATCCTGCCGGCAATTCTTTCGGCAAAATATCGAAGAATTGAAAGAGCGGAAATTGCCGGCAAAATAGGAGCAAAATATCGAAATGTTGGGTAAAATCGTTGCTGATACTTGGATTTCCTTGTTTCTTACCCGTTCAGCAGGATACACTGCCCAGGACGAGATCATTTCACCGAAACATCACCATGATCACTGGGATTCATTGTTTATCGACATGATTTTGGAAGAACTCAGGGACACGTGTGTGGAAACCCGTGCTGAGAAACTGACACTGCAATTTTTATGAAACGTACGGGAAGTGGATAAAATACACGTTTTCCAGGAGCAAACTGGAGCAAAATATCGAGTTTCTTGTGCCAGGCTCGGCAAAATATCGAAGATTTCGCAGCAACATTTTGCGGCAAAATATCGAGGCGAGCGGAGAAGAATCTGTCTGGGCCTACTCCAAAGGCAGCTCACAACACGTGATACACAAAGTGTTTCCACCGAGTCTTGAGATGTAATAAATATAAATATAATACAAACTGATGGCACTTGGGTCTTTTCCTTCTCCATGGCCCAGGGCCGGTGACCAACCAATCACTTCCTTTTACCGGTCTGGTATACATGCATATACCGGTAGTACGTTCCAGAAACTGACCGTGCTTGGTCCCCTGGTGAGGGACTTTGAAACGACCCAAGTGTCATTAGTATGTGTGGCACATGCTGTGAGCTGACTTTGGAGTGAAAAACTTGTCGCCGCCTTCCAGGTGCAGTCTGGTCCCATAAATTGTAGCTCAGATGGTCAGAGCATTCCTCATGACAAGCAAGTCCCGGGTTCGAGTCCAGGCCAGGTGGGGTTGGCATTTTTTTTCTTTTCAGGCAGTTCACTTCCCTGATTGATCCTTTCAACATTTTTAAACTTTTTAATTGCAAGATTTTGTGGTCACTGGTACCTGGTGTTTCTATTTCTTTCTCTCTGTACATGTAGCTTTGGCGTGGTGATGTGGGAGCTGTCCACTCGCAGGATACCTTATGGACACCTGCACAACTCTGATGATATTCTGGATGAAATTTCCAGCGGTGGCAAGCTCGTCTTCCCACCAAGCATACCGTATGCCTATCGTCATCTTGCTGAGCAGTGCATCAAGGCCGATCCTGAAGAGCGGCCACCAATGCATCGCGTTGTTCACGAGCTGATGACTCAACTTGATGCAATCTGAATTGTATCTAATTTTTGTAGTTGCAACGCTCCACGTAGGTTAGTGCATGCAGCTAGCAAGATGTAAGCTCCCTGGCAGCCTATTCCCTCTTGACTTGAGGCTACTAGTCGACTGCTACGACATAATTCTCTGCGACTATGACATAATACATGTACTCTGCCTTGCCTACATGACTGTACTATTGGCTGCTGATCCGGACCGTGCCGGTACATCTTCGGAAACATTTCACATGCAGCAGGGTTGGGCTCGATCTTAATTAATAATGTTTTTCTCGAGGGAAGCACTGTGCATCGTCAGGATATGGTGTGCTCCAATGGCAATCGTCTAGTTTATTCATCACATCCTAATCAAAGGTGAAACGGTTCGGGTAAGAAACCGGTTTTGGAACCGCCAGCTGAAAAGAATCGGGTACCCGTTCCGTCAAATTTTGAACCGAAACTCGAAAATCTCGTTCTCGTGCAAATACATGTACACGTCAAGTCTATTGAAGATTTTAAAAATGTCTTACATTACGATCACCGCCCTTCCAAAGGGTTCTCCTGGCTGGTCATTATCTACTTCGCACATGGACTCTCTTGCTTGTCAGGGGCGTGCTCGGCCCCCCAACTAGGGGGGTGCACGGGAGCCGAGGGGAGCCCCCCCCCCGGCAATTTGTTTGCAACCTTTCTTGAATTTTAGAGCATATTTGCATACATTACAATTGCAATTACCCAGATTGAAAATTTTTGGGGGGTGCACGTGCCCCCGTGCCCATCGCCGAGCACGCGCCTGCTTGTAAACATGTTTTCTAAAGAATAATTGTCACAAACGCATTTTTGTTGGTCTGGAGAAAACAGTGCGTGGAACCAATACCCGAACCGTGGGAAACTATGCTGGCATTAGGGTACCCGAACATCAAAATCATCGAACCGTCAGTTCACCCCACAATGTCAGGCTGCTAATACGTGCACATGATCACATTGTTCATGTACGAAGTTTGCATTGTAATTCTATAGCACATTGGTATTTCGGGCTAAGTATTGTACTGGTGGTGTTAGTGGACGTTATAGCGTAACTTGTAGTTCCTTGGTCCTTTTTTTCTTTGCTATAAATTCATCCTTGGCTCTCCATCCGGTTCCATAATTCCTCAGTGGGAGCTTACATCTCAATTTTTACCGTTTCAAAGTCTCCAGAACTTGGTCCCCTGTATACCAGGTGTACATGACTGTACTCAGTGTATGTGTTGCCAAGAATTCAATAATATTGACCCAGGACTTATTTTATAAAGGCTTTATTTTTAAAATACAGTACTGTACTGAGCTCATGAACACTGAAGGAGTGACACACTTCATGCGCTTCAACAACATCTCGAAAGTTTCTCTGAAGTATGAGTCACGCATTCTTCGTTGTTATTTTTAGCTCTTCTTTCTTGCGCTGTTTCTATCACCTCTCTACTGACCGGATAACTTTGGATGGCTTCTCCTCTATCTCTGATGATGCCCTCCCGGGTGGAAATTCGGCTGCCGAATCGTTTTTTTTTTGTGGTGTAGCAAGGACCGTGTTCGTGTGTTGTGTGTCGGACGACGATGGGACGCATAGACATACCATTGACAGCCATCAGTGGAGTGCACTCCCTGCTGCAGTCCGCTTATGCTCTTCGCTGCTATGCATCTATTCCGTAATTTCGAGTCAGTACTTTCACTTCTACGGTAGACGTCTACCCTGTAAGAAGGCCTTAGGCCTGTGCGGATCGCCCTATCAAAATTTGATTTGATAATGAACACTGAAGGAGAAAAATCGTTCGCCATCAATATCATGCTGCGGTAAGTGTCTGAGTGCGGCCTCCTGCTAGCTGAGTAGCACCTAGCTACTAATCAGCACAACGAGTAATGCTTTTGTGACGAATCCGACCTACATGTAGGTAAGAAAGTGGACTTACAAGACGAGTAAAAACATGACTATGTCACGTTATGTAAATGCAGCTATCAGTATCACTGACTGTGTGCTTGTACCAAGGCAATGATAATACTTAATTAATAGTAGACAGGGAGTCGTCAGTATCAGGGGGTCGATACGACTCCCTGGTCACTCTAGTAATACCGGTAGTATGACGACTCCCTGATGGATGCTACGAGTTTTTGTGTTTTTTGTCGCAATCCGGGCTGAATTACAGTTTAGTCCGGGTTGAACTTTTGTAGAGCTGAATTCGGGGTGAATTAGAGCCCGATCCGAGTTGAATTTGAGCCAATCGAACCGTGTGTACACCAGGAACCGTACACCTGTAGAGTGCAGGGCATCAAGACTACAATAATTATTATGTCCATAATTATGATTATGCATATCTACACAAAGGCAGAAGAGAACAGAGGCAACCGGCTTGTAAGTAATTGCTGTAACGCTGCGTGTCATGCACATACATGTAGCAAAGCTAAGGCAATCCTCAGCCAACTCCATCCTTGTGCCAAGTAAATTGTGGTGTTGACCACTCTGGGCAATCTGGGAATTCTCGCTACTTTAGTTGTGTACATTACTTGAGTACATACTACAATGTAAGCTCCTGGGGAGCTTTAATATCTACTCTTGATCGGGTATGTGTAGGATCCCCCCAGCTAGCGGGGCACGGAGTCTGTGCAGTCGGATACTGCCGCATGATTAGCACGGAAGCAAAATAGTAGAAACAATAATTCCTAGAGAACACCTACGGCCGGGATCGGAATACGAGTGTCCTATGCACTGGAGTTTCCCATTCTTACTGGTGTGCGTGAACTGCTTATATCTTGGAAAGGACTATAATCAACTTCGCTAATGACGACTGCGAATATAACGACAGAATTTCCATGCCCAGAGCAAAGTCCCAGCCGACTGTAATACATATACGGTAATGGGACTTCGGGTATAACGACTCTTCGCGAATAAGGACACTTTTCTGATGCCCCGCCGAGTGTCGTTATAAGCAAAGTTGACTGTATGTTGTAAGCCAAGCTCATTGGGGATCACCATCATTAATTTTATTTTTGTTTCTGTTACTTGGACACTTTCTTCAGCAATTACCGCCGATGTCGCAACATCTTAGTTCAGACAAAAATGAAGTACATATATATAAAAAAAATAGAAAACAACTAGTGTATAGAAAGAACTTTGCACTCAGTGTGAGATGAGTGTGCTGCTCTTTGAAACAGTGCCGCTTCACCTACCATGATGTTTAGGGGTGCACACTGCCATGATTTTCCCACTGAGAGCTAGCGTTGAATATGGAGAAAATCTTGTATAACAGCACAGGCAAGCATGCACTATACGTGTATTCTGTTGTATAGTGAAGCGTTTGAAATGAAAGCACTGTCCGTCATTAATTTGTAGATACGAGTGTTTGCCAATGACTTGCTGCGCTGGTCACTATAGCTACTATATTTGAATGTTGTCATGGTCACCGGGACTGGGCTTCCACTCGTCTATTCCTTGGTGATTGCGAGGAGCATGCGACGGAAGTCGCCACCGCAGTCATCTCTGATCCACTGGGATAGCGGCTTGCCGTACGTTTGCTGGAACGCTGTCTTGATATCTCCTAAGTCGATCTGTGAGTGGTGCAGTGAGGCAGGCCAAAAAAAGAAAGAAATGAGTTAGCCGGATTCGCGGCCGCATCACCCGACGTGTCCAGGAGCACATCAAGCAAAGACAAAGGCAGACAATAACAAACCCCAAAAGTATATGCGCACTACTGGTACATGTACTTCGAAGTATGTGTGCATGGCCAGTGTATAGTATGTGTGCATGGCCAGTGTATAGTATGTGTGCATGGCCAGTGTATAGTATGTGTGCATGGCCAGTGTATAGTATGTGTGCATGGCCAGTGTATAGTATGTGTGCATGGCCAGTGTATAGTATGTGTGCATGGCCAGTGTATAGTATGTGTGCATGGCCAGTGTATAGTATGTGTGCATGGGCAGTGTATAGTATGTGTGCATGGCCAGTGTATAGTATGTGTGCATGGCCAGTGTATAGTATGTGTGCATGGCCAGTGTATAGTATGTGTGCATGGCCAGTGTATAGTATGTGTGCATGGGCAGTGTATAGTATGTGTGCATGGCCAGTGTATAGTATGTGTGCATGGCCAGTGTATAGTATGTGTGCATGGCCAGTGTATAGTATGTGTGCATGGCCAGTGTATAGTATGTGTGCATGGCCAGTGTATAGTATGTGTGCATGGCCAGTGTATAGTATGTGTGCATGGCCAGTGTATAGTATGTGTGCATGGGCAGTGTATAGTATGTGTGCATGGCCAGTGTATAGTATGTGTGCATGGCCAGTGTATAGTATGTGTGCATGGGCAGTGTATAGTATGTGTGCATGGCCAGTGTATAGTATGTGTGCATGGCCAGTGTGTAGTATGTGTGCATGGCCAGTGTATAGTATGTGTGCATGGCCAGTGCATAGTATGTGTGCATGGCCAGTGCATAGTATGTGTGCATGGCCAGTGCATAGTATGTGTGCATGGCCAGTGTATAGTATGTGTGCATGGCCAGTGCATAGTATGTGTGCATGGCCAGTGTATAGTATGTGTGCATGGGCAGTGCATAGTATGTGTGCATGGGCAGTGCATAGTATGTGTGCATGGGCAGTGCATAGTATGTGTGCATGGGCAGTGTATAGTTATTTTCTCATTCGTGAAGAACAACACACTGGGGCACAGCAGATCGACTGGCCATAGAGCAGTGTGGTAGGGGTTGATCCCGGCGCATGCGTGTCACGTCAGGCGAAATAGCACGTCATAGTACATTTGAGATCAGCGGGAAGAAGATGACGACGTCCACTAATTTAGTATCTGTGCACACGAATCTGCTGTGTGTGTGACTCTGTGTGTCAGCTATGATATCATCTTCTGTGGTTCCATGCCTAGCATGTACGTCTGAACCATCCTGCAAAGTTTGAATGACGTAGGTTGAGCGATTGCTCCGCGAAACATACTTTTTGAAATTCTCTTCATAGTATATCTTCCACCATTGAAATTTCGAATTTCTTCAAAAAAAGTGCTGAGAGGGGTGGCTTGCAACCTCGATATGGCTTGTTCCAGGCATGCTTTGGAGCCATCTTCTGTTGAAGTAGTGGCGGGGATCTACCCTGCAACTGCTACAACAAAAAATGATTGGATCTGAGAAAGCGTGAGACCGCGAATCTTGGTTGAATATTGAGTATTTCAAGCCTTTTCACGACGAAGATGGAGTTCTTTTTGGAGATGGACGTCGCGGCAAAGGACATGGTGTCTGACTTCTGGCGTCTGGTGAAGCCAGGGATCATTTGTCCAGTCAGGTCGGCAGCCTAACCGTTGGTAAGCTTGCCTAACCGTTGGTAAGCTTGTGTTTGGATCCCGTTCTGCTCGATGTGGTAGATCACAAACAATTTGATATCGCACACATTGATCTCAGCATCGTGCGTACGGTATTTTATATTCAGAACATCCCAAAGTGTCTCTGTGTGGCCGTCCTATGCCACGAGAAACTCCAATCAGGCTCCTATGTCCTCTGCCTTCATGATTGAATGTCCACTTCGTTTGAACAACGAACACAACAATCGAGCTAGGACGGCTTTGCAATGAAAAATACAGCTATACTGGAGCTGAAAAAAGAAAGAAAAAAACGTGCTCAGGATGAGACTCGAGTACACGCATACTCTCCCAGCAGGTGAAACGCAAATTTTTGTGAAAAATGCGTGACGCCGACTGACCAGTAATTTCGCCTGACGCCGAGGTTTAGTGGCCAACATCATCACAAAGCCTGCACCAAGATTCCTTCTCTAAACCAGCATCATGTTGTGCTTACTTCAGAACTACAGAAGCCTGTTAGGGGGAGGTGAGGGGCGGATGGAAGGGGCCCGGGGGCTTTTTGAAGCTATACTTTGAAACGAAAATATGAATTATTATCCCTGGAGTATATCAATCTCTCTGTACAGGTCCTACAACATCCAGAGTGTAATCCTGATTGAGTTGAGCTAGGGAATATCCGTCTTTAGATGAAATACAGCCATGCACGTGCTCAACTGCGTCACAGTTTCCTACCTCTGCACGGGACACGACGACACGTATGAGCCGGTCCTCGTCCGTTCCGGCGCCTGCCATCGACTTGTGGAGCAGATGAGCGAAGTACATCACAGGATCTGAAGCCACCATTACTATCGCATGGGAACAAACAGCAACGGTACAGGCAGCAGTCTCAGAGTAGTGTTGGTGAATACAGTGCAGGGCCGTTCGAAGTTTAGATTTCACGGAGAATTTAAAATTATTAGGAAATCAGGCTTCTTCTCGTATCCTCTTGGAACCTCAACACTTGCATGCCAGATACGAAAGAAAGAAGAAATCACCAGTCACACCAATGGGGCTTAAAACAAGGGACCTTGTAGCTCAGTTGGTTAGAGTATTGTTCACGAAAAGCAATAGTCCTTCTCGTATGAAACACCGGCATCATAGTGCATGTTCCAACCACTGCAAGATTGAAGATAACACTTACCGACAGATGACAAGCCGTCCTGGACATTTCCCGAGAACTCATTTTGGATGACAATGAGGAACTCTTTGCCTGAGATCTGTTGCAAGTGGGAAGAGAACATGCCGATACACATGTTGCGTTAACACACTTTGAGTACCACTAATGTCTTTCTCCTTTGATATCCACTCATGATCGCAGTGCAATCATTGCGGTTTTCCTGCTGTCCAATTCTCTTCTGAATCTCATGGCATGGTCATGAGGTTGCTAGTGATGTCACAGTCTTCACAGAACAGTAGTACACCAGAGTATATGGTCATGTGACTAAATGGTGCTGTATCGGGGAAGTTCAGACATCAGCAACGTCAGCAACCTCTGAGAAATAATGAAAGCTCATCAACAATCGGAGAGACCATTAGCAATCTCCTTGGCTGTCTGATCCGCAGCACAAACCTTTTTGTATTCTCTGAAGGTGGCCTGGAGCTGAGGGTAGCTGCGTAGTGCAATGATTGTGTTGAATACTGCTTCGTCGGTGCCAAACTGCTTCTCACCAGCCTAGGAGAACAAAGCAGGTTACGCATATCAGTGCAAATTCCGTACCATGAAAGACAGTATGAAAAATGGCCAGCCTGTATCTAGCCGTTGCCATAATAGGAAAGGCGGACAAAGGGTCCGTTCCCACACATGATCAATTCCAGTGTTGTACCCACCAAATACTGAGAGTGAAGAGGAATCCAGACTGATGTTTGCAATGAAGAAGAAAGAACTATTCCATGCACCTCACTTCAGTGTCCTTTAAGAAGGCCAAGGCCCTGTGGGATGCACCGAAGTGAAATGCGAGTGAACTCCTTCAAGCTCTACGAACTGAGAAGTGCCGGTCGGTCGGCAGGAAGCACGAGCTGCAGCTTTAGAAGCAACCACCTTCCTGCCTCAAACTAATTAATCAGGCAATTGAATAGTGATTGTCATTCCCAGAAGACATTGATTGGGTTACGCTGCTATAAAGTTGGACTACTTTTAAAATAACCCGACACGGACACATGTACTGGTGTGTGTGTCTGGGGTGCTTGTAAGGAACCAAGTACGGTATTTCCCCGAGTGTAAGTCGCATCTTTTAACACCGTAAACTTCAGGGCCAACAAAGGGGATGCGACTTACAATCGAGCACGATTACTACTGAAGTGAATTTATCGAAACGATATGACATGGACCTGGAAATGGGAGTGTGACTTACAATCGGGGAAATACGGTACACTTGACTGGTGAATATATTATTTTCGACTTTCTCATATTCCAGGGAAAGTCTATTCATTGACTCACCTCAAGCAGTTTCCGCGCCTCCGCTGCTGCCAATGCTTGATCCGCTGGCTTGTCTTCACGAGCAGCCTGACATGACATGAGGAGGAAGATGAAGGAAAGCGGGAGGATGTGTTAAAGCCGCACAGGAGTATAAGCGGCACCCAGATTGTTTGTAACGAAATGCAGACATCTACCCTGTATTTCACGGTTCATTCGACTATCGTAGTATAAGCCGCACCGACCTTTTTAGGGAATGATGATATCGAGCGTTTAAAGTGCGGCCTCTTCTCCAGAAAATATTTGAAATACATTATATCGGGTAGTTGTTGCTGACATGTTTTCCATGAGCACACCTCTCCTGCTCCGTTCCTGCCAACAGAAGGCACTGGGCTCCTGCATTCAGATGCAGATAAACGGTCATCTCCCTGTTATGAGCAAAAAATGATGGCTCTTGTTTCATCATGCCCATGCTGTTTCATATCACTCCACATATTGGCAAGTCATGCAGCAAGAAGGCAGTGCCAGAAAGGGTATGAAGTGGTACGGTAGGGCACTGGTCTTACCTGACAGAGTGAAACCAGGATTCGCTTGTAGTCACCACTGGTGTCGCCGATGATGTCCTTCTCCAGTTCATTCTTGAACACTGTCGCGGGCAGCGCATCAACCACATGACACAGTTGACAAATCAGTACAAGCGGAGGTATGTGGAAATTCACTCGCCCCCCTCAAACATGTTTCAATCTCTGAGCCAGCCCACCTGCATACACATTTCTAGATACAGGAGTTCCTGTTGGGGGGGGGGGGGGGGTGGGGGTTCCCATGACACTCCCATACCGCTGACATCATAGCACAGTGCTGCTCATTGAAATCCGATCAAGTGAGTCAAGTTTGCACCCTGCACCAGTACACATCCCAGCGTTCACAGGTCTAGGGCTGCACGGAGCGCCCGCGGGCGTGTATTCAATCCACTCGATCGGATTTCATTGAGCAGCACTGTACATCGGCACACATGCAGAACCCTGTACACTTACGCTTTTTGTAAGATGCTTTGATGGCGTTGATCTCCGCATTGGTACGGCTGGCCATGATCTCACACAGAACCTTGTCCTTTGTGCCAAGTCCCTACACATAAACAGCCAGCATAGGAGATGAGGTACCAGAAGAGTAGCAGCCCGTAGTACATACCACGACCAGACGGAGTAGAATGGCATGACTGAGATGATGTTCCAGTGGAAGGGGGGGGGGGGGGGGCATTCCCTATTACCTCATTTCCTTGCACCAACTACCAATAATCACAGTCCGGGATGATAAAATTGGTACTGCACGTACTTGTGACACTTTTGAAACCAATGTCCAAGGGCTTATACGCACGCGGACTTATCCGCCGCTGGATTCTAAGTACTCACTGAGATGGCCTTGTGTAGACATGTAGCATCAAAGTCAGCCGGTTTCAAAAACAGGGCTATGACGGTGTCTTCGAAATCGCCTCCAAGCTCCGACTTCAAATCATCGATCAAGTCCTGTAACGGCAACAGCGATAATGTGCAGCAATGGAACAAGACCCAGGTTAATGTCGGGAACTGTGTGTTGCTGAGTTGGGATGACCTCTGTCAACCATTGGTCTTGGATGCAGCAGTAGTACCAAAACATCAAACCTGCAGCGCCCTGAAAGGTGCTGGTGGTGACATGACCTCTACACCAATGGTGAAGTTGTGCATTCCCTCTCAGCTCATTCAAGTCACCTCTCCAAAACCTTTTTTTAATGCTTCCTTTACACTTTAACCATTGGGATATAGGAATAGTATAGTGAGCCGACTTGGTGCAATATTCTCTTACTATCGTCCCCAGCAATGACTGGCTGCAATGTGTCAATAAAAAAATCCATGCATACTGGAATAGGCTAGGTCACAGTGCATGCAGTCGACATCACACTACTCCTGCTAGTCATACTCCTGCACAATCAAATCCTGTAGTAACCAATTATCTCACTACTCACCCGTCCATACATCGTCTTGTACACGACAATCACCTCCTGGCGCTGGGCATTGGCCATTCGGGACACGGACGCAATGATTGCTTTCTCGTCCGTACCTATACAGGGAAGACAACATGCAACGGATATGCCGTTCAAGCAATAAGAATTGTCAGCTGACCAAAATGTTCAAGATTCAGCAGCTTACAAAACTGGGCGTCTGACTTAGACTCAGTGTTGGGACTGCTGTTTGCAACATTGCCTGTGCTGCTGGCCACTACAATATACAGCGGTGCTGCTCAATGAAATCCAGTTGCGTCGCTCAAGTACGCGCCGGGCGCTGCACAGCCCTTGACCTGCGAACACTGGGCTGCGAAACGGTGCAAGGCACAAACTTGACTCACGCGACTGGATTTCATTGAGAATAACTGTAGATATCCAAGGCATGCAGGAGAATACGCCTACAAGCGTCCTATAGTGATCAGTAGCTCAGCGCTCAACTTATCAGAGAATGTATGACCCTCAGTCTCGACAGTTGTAAGTATGTTGTATGTTCTTTGTGTAGGGGTTCGTCTTCAGTGAACTTTGCGCACAACATAGTAGGAAACGGGACTGCAGCTGCACCCCCATCTCAAGTCACAGTATGGGATAATGAAGAGGAATACTGGTACACGATCATTACTCTTACCTAATCCCTTCATGGCTTTGCGAAGGGCTTGTGATTCCTCCTCGGCATTGAACCCTGGGTTAGATACAATTGTAGGGGTCTGCAAGAACACAGGCGGCAGCACCAGCGATAGCCAAGAGCAGGGGAGTGAGATTCTAAAAATGTAGAGGGTAGTGCGCGCATGTTTCCTTGACACATGGTCCACTGTTATCCGGTGTGTGCCCGTTTTGACTCCCACTGCATACCCCGGAGGATGTACCCAGTGTGCTGACCCGCTCCCACTGCATATAGATAAACCATACGGCAACAACAATGCAATATGGGTCTACTGAGTACTGGTGCACTTAGTTGAGTGCCATGAGATCCTTGTACATACTGAGTCGGAAGCTTCAGCGTGGATGCGAGTACACTCATACCTCTCTTATCCGGGCGCTTCGGGACCGGACACTGCCCGTAACTTCGAGGGTGCCCGTAACTCCGAATCATATACATCTTGATGGGGAAAAGGCCATCGATATGGCATATGACGTCAATATTTCTACGAAAAGTGACAAAAGAGTAGTAATATTTCCCCTGAAACTCGCCCAAATAGTGCCCGGTAGACCGAAGTGCCCGTAACTTCGAAGTCCGGATAACCGAGGTATGAGTGTACATGTAAACCATACTTTGGAATCCAACGTACATTCTGCTTGTTCTTTCCAGTCATTTGACCTCTGATATACATGTAGAGTACCTTGGTCACGGCATTGGTTTGCATTACCCCCCCCCCCCCCCCCCCCCGGAGGTACTATACTGGTTTCGCTATCACACATGTACGAAGTAGTAGGCTTTGTCTGAAAGTACATGTAAATCTTCCTCTACTTCTGAACTTCATGTAAAGACAATTGGAACAGTGTGTCCTTTCTCACCAGAATTGACTTTCGCTCCATTTGAAGGCCAGTGGCTCAACAATTCCGATGCTAGCTTGTCAAACTAACTGTTACTTGAGTGTCCTATCTGTATCACTGACGGTGTGACAGGACTGTACCAGTTCAGTCTGGAACTTTGAAGGTGTTCCGCCACCCGGCCATATGCCATACCGCACTTATTGTTATGACTGCCCTGGCTCCAGTGTGTGGGTGGCGTCGCTGTACTGGAAGGACTCTTCTGCTGTGCCAGGTGGAGTGGCGGGTACAACACAGCTGACCAGACATCTGCAGTACACGCACTGTAACAGCTGTCCTCATGTTCCTGAATCCTAACTGTTCCTTGTAGTAGTAGTAGTAGAATTTATTATTTTGATAGGGAAGGCCCTACAGACGTTGCCGTCTTGTTACAGGGAACCCTAAGTGCTCTTTACAGAGCGAAACAAAAACGGATAGATGCTCAACCTGACCTTGTTCTCCGCAGAGCTATTTTCAGCCATGGTAGAGGGTCTACTCCCAATGCTGAGTTCCCCACCCGGCGACATCAGTAAGTAATTCAGTATTGGATTGCCAGAATTGCAAACAATGCATGCCCCCATCGAGCAGTAGAAGTGCTACTTTCACGAAGTCATCCGCGCTCGTAGCTAGCTACAGCCTACAGGTATCGGTATTTCTTTATGCGGAGGATGAGGATGGATCGATATACATGCAGACCCACGTACTCTGAGACTCAAGACTGGAATGCAGCCATGCTCACCACTGTGGCCTACCCACCATTCACAGCTGGGTCCAGTTCTGGTCATCAGAGAGTTGGCAGAGACTAGCGAATCATGCACTTACCGGCATCTTGGATTGGGAATGTGCTGCTGCTGCTGCTGCTTCTTTGCTTCAAACACCGGGTGGTACCGTAGGCTCTGTGAAGGAGGAAGAGCAATACAACACGAATTCCAGACATCAGAACCGTCCACGTTGTACATGCCTGTGGTGCTACGCTCTCGCGTGCCAAACGTGAACGCTCACTTTGCAGGACGCTGTGAACAGAGTACCGACTCGGTGAATAATGCTACAGCAATGAACTAGCCAACTTCTTCAACTACTCCTAAATCTCCTCCTTCGTTTCCAGTCTTCGAGAATGCAGTGACTCCATCCCGAAACTGCATGCGCGCACGTGCTACATGTACATCTTTGGCGCGCTGCGCGGTGATTGGGGTCATGTCTAGGCCCGACTAGGGATCGCGGGCATGATCTGGGCGAGTGCATTGTGAAAGCTGGCGTCTATCGCACGGTTCGGCTGGCTCATTTTCATGATTGTGGTAGAAACGCACTATTCTGACGGAAGCTGCATGCCATGCCCCGAAGCAGGTCTTTTCGTCTCTGCACCGCAAGATAGGCCGATGTTGCCTGACCAGGTGACCCGCACTCCTTGGACCTCAAGTGAGGTCTTATGATTGACCTCGACTGGTTTTCTGCTGCCAGTGCTGAAACTGGCCCAAGCAACCCATGAACCCGCAGTCAGATAGGTATAATACTGATAGTCCGTCACGGACGCTGACCAACTAACTTGGTCCGACGATAATGATCACTATCACAGAATCAGTAGATCTACTTGCACTGCAAATAGTAGACCGCTAATACTAGTGCTCAGGATTATCATCTTGATGACAGCGTAGATCTCCCACTGTCCCAGGCTACATTTTGTAGTTGCTGCTAGTGCTACATAATCATTGAGGGGCTCGGTGCGGCTCGCTGCTGCTCAGTACAGTGACAGAGGTCGACCGGGCGGGCGGTGTAGGAAGGGTTCACAAAGTGCATGAAAGTAACCATGCAGGGACTTTGAGTATTTCCACGACCGTTTAGTTTCTACGTGCACACGGGTAGAATGGGCAAGAGACGTCGTGTGCAGTAGTTTCTACGCGGGTAGATCAGGCAAGACAGGCAGAAGTATTCAGGAAAACACGGCTATAGTGCAAAGCTAGTGCTAGTAGTATCTGACTCGGTCACAAGCCATGCAACTTGTTCTCCCAATCGATTGTACCTACAGCAAACCCGAACTTACCTAAATTGTAGATAGATACCAAGGTCAAGGATAGCCTCTACGCTGTCGTTGGAAAATAGGCTCAGTGACAGGATTCAAAATACTTCCGTTCCAAATCGTTGATTAAATGGTCGAGATCTAAAGCATGCATTGACACTTGAGCGTTCGTGGCGATGCCTTTTATATGAATTATGATGCAAGCTGGGGCCTCGGATTGGCGCTGCACGTGACATGGTGCATAATGGGAGGACGGCGGAAATCGAATACCTTCAGATTGCTTCAAGTGGTGCTCACTGCAGGCTGGACTCCGGAATGGCGACCAGAAGCTCCCATGGCATTTGCATGAGTATGACACCGAGTGCTGGAGACTGTACTGTAGTGTTGTGCAGCGTGCGTGGTCTACATGACACATGTAGTGTGGCATATTTGCATCAGCTGACCGTCGGTGGCTTCACAATGGCTCATTGTGACTGTGATGGTATCGATGCGCGGTAAATGGTATTGGTAGGACTATGCATCACCGATAGCTCCTTACGGACCTAATAGGGTATAAGCCCACGGGGGGAAAGCCCAAGGAAGTGCAAGTACATGTACAATCACACAATTTCATTCGCTGCAACAGATTGGTGTATTTGTGACTCGGAGTGTCATACGATGCAATCATAATCATGGACTGACAGTCTGTGTGCCACGTGGAGTAGATTCTATGCGTCTTCACTTCACTGTCTTCACTCTTCAGTCTTCACTTCAGTTCTCTCCGCTCTGCACTCTTAATTCAGTAATTGCATGAAGGGTGCGGTGAGGGTGATGCAACGAACCCTAAGTCCTCGATCCTAGACTCGACTAGGCTAGCGGCTGTCGAGTGTCGAGCACCATTGCATTGGCCTTGGCGACGAACCCATCACAGAGCAGCCTTGGAAACAGGGCCCTTAGCACTGCCATGGCATAGGGGCAGCCTAACAAGTGTTCATTGACATTGGTCATGCCACTGAAGAGTAGTGGTACATGGACATGGTACAGTCGAGACACTCAGATGAGACAGTAGCGTGTCAGCCTGAACCACAGTCATCTACTTGGCTTTGTGTAGATCTACCATCAGATCATGGGCATGTCCATGAGATCATACCAGGACCAAGGGTTGGATGGAATCAATAGTGTAGGCTATAACCGAATAACACCATGGATACTGTTCAAACACTTCACCTACAAATCAGTGCGATGATGTATCGAGCAGTTGAAGCTCTCGTGAGACCCGGTAAGACACATAATTACTTTATACAGTAAGCACTTGTCCAGTTTACGATAGACAAGTGACTGGGCCCTCTTTATGATCGCGAGTCGGAGCCTGGTCAAAATGCTGCATGCGCCAGACCCTTCACACCACTTCAGCAGTCCAGGCAAGGACTTAGGTAGCCTGGTAATGATAGGCTTCAGCTCAACCGAAAAAGGCTACAAGTAGTTCTTGAGCCTGTGTTGTGACGTCATTTAGTTACTGTTGCTACAACAAACAAGACTCCAGGTGCTAAGCAACGGATTTGTTTAATGCATGATTGGTCATTGCATGCAGTACCGGTACCATGTACCATGCAGTATGGCAGGAACAGCAACAGATGAAAATACATTTTTAGAGTTCCGCCCATGCGGTACACATGCCATGGTACATGTGCATGGACAGCAGCTCAACACAGTCAGACTCATTATACAGTCATGTACGGTCATGTACAATCATGTACAATGTATTGTAGGTCAGCGGTATTCAGGAAGCGACATCTACTACTACTAGTACATGATTTATATTATAACCCAATACTGGTTCAGAACCAGTATTAGATAAGCCTTGTTATAGTTCACGCATATTGTTAGATTGACAGCATGAAACAAGGAGAAGTCTAAAACTCCTAAAACTCCCCTAGCATAATGAGGGTCAGAACTGGGTTCAACACCCATATGGTTCAGATGGTCCCAACGGACCGGGGCTCTACCAACCGTGGATGGTTGTGGTAAGGTCACTGTTTTCGAACACAGTGTCCTGCACCTTGTTTCATGCCGTCAATCTAACAATAGTACATGATTGTATGACTATGCCAAATAAACAGAGAGGTTGCAGGCTGTCCTGTAGAGTGCTCAATACTGAAAGGCAGAGCTAGTTCAGACAATAATAAGAGGATGAAAAAGTGTTTTTACTCAGAGTTTCACGTACTAAGCGATCATCAGAAAACAGTGATGATTAAAACTGGATACTGGTTTATATACCCACAAAGCAGAGCGTAATACAGAACAGAACAACAAGGACAATCAAGGCTTGTTTGCTGCGACTTGAGGTTTCATGTTGCTTGATGATGGCGAGAGCATGAAACTTCAAGTCGCAGCAAACAAGCCTTGATTGTCCTTGTATACCCACAAAGCAAAAGTGCAAATGACAGCAGTCGTGAAAGAATGCATCGTGGCATAAATATAAAAGGTGCGCATGACAGCAGTGGTGAAACTGAAAGGTACATGTATCACTTCAAGTGACAAGCACTGGATCATGGAGCTGGTTGTCTGCTACTTGATTGGGTGATGCCTGTGGACGGTTTGAAGTTCCGAAGGTAGAACTTGTTCTCGTGGCGACCCTTAGACGCAAGTAACACTCCTCTTGTTGAGAGAGGGGGAGAGGTGCTTGGATGCTTGCGCGACTGCTAATTTTCCGTCAGGCATAGGTTGCACCTTTTGTTTTTGAAAAGTCTTGTCGCTGTAGGCCACTGTTTTGCGGTGTACCGCCCATTGAATGCTGCATGCCTTCCCTTCATCCTTCTTGGCCCAGACGTACTGTGATAGGCGGGCGTCCTTCTCGTGTTGTCTGTGCGGAATGATGATTGGTGGGTATAGTAGCGTTGTTTGAATGTTGTTGCTGTTAATCCAGTATACACCTTCTTCTCTGTACCTATGGTGACTCTTGCCTTTTACACAATACTCTCTCCCTTAGATACGCTCCGTCCAGTGGACATAATTATTTCTTCCGATTGTTACAAGTCCCGGGGTCGTTGTCACCTCCGTTGGCTTGTTTCTTGGGTCGTAGGATTGTGTTATTGAGTTGTTTGATGATGGTGGCCATATTCTGCATACAAGTGTCAACTGTGCTAGCTAACGTTTACCGAGTTACTGTTGAAGATTTTGTGGAGACTTGAGATGAAGGGAAGGCATACAGCATTCAATGGGCGGTACACCGCAAAGCAGTGGCCTACAGCAACAAAAGCAAAAGGTGCAACCTATGGCCTGGCGGAAAATTAGCAATCGCGCAAGGATTCGAGCGCCTCTCTCTCCCTCAACAAGAGGAGTGAAATGGTGTCGAAATGTCGCCACGAGAACGAGCTCCAGTGCTTGTCACTTGAAGTGATACCTTTCACCACTGCTGTCATGCGCGCCTTTTATAATTATGCCATGCATGATGCAATCTTTCACGACTGCTGTCATTTACACCGTTTTGCTTTGTGGGTATATAAACCAGTATCCAGATTTACTCATCACTGTTTTCTGATGATCGCTTAGTGCGTGAAACTCGGAGTAAAAACACTTTTTCATCCTCTTATTATTGTTTGTATAGCTATGCCTATACTATACTATGGTACAGGGCTGTCCACAAAAAAAAGGTACAAATCCAAAGTGGACAGCATCTTCAGAAAGCAGGATTCCTGTGTTCTCAATCTCGGAGTCCGTGGCAGAGATGGGCTTCGACTGGCGGTGCCCTTCCGGCGTGCGGGCGTGCTGCAGAAGAGCTGAACGACTACTGTCAGTAGTACTGAGTAGTAATATCACACGACGAGGTTCTGTAAGTCAATGTTTACAGTGTATGCCATGCAGCAACTACAGTGCTGGCAACTGAAATCCGACCCCTGAGCGGTGCGGTGCGCACACATCGCAAGGGGATAGTAAAACTACGAAAATAGAGACCGCTAGAATGTGAACACACTGCTCAGGGGGTCGGATTTCAGTTGAATGCACTAAACATACTTCAATGTACATGACTTTTTACATACATAAAAATAGTCATTAGATAAACCTTGTTTTGTTGAAACATGTTTTTGTTGGTTGACAGCATGTAAGAAGGCGGAGACCACCATGTTCGGAAACAGTGATCTTACTACAATCACGGTAGGTTGTAGTAAGATCACTGTTTCCGAGCACGGTGGTCTCCGCCTTGTAACATGCTGTCAACCAACAACAAGACATTAGTACAATGTCATGTACTTGTACATACAACTACTTACAAGTACATCATGTAGGGGTATACATGTACCTACACAATCAATCCGTCACTCAACTTTGCAGTGATGTCACAGTCTGCTTGAGTAATGGGCCCGCTCTGATCCCAGCAGCACCAAGTGTACAATTCACCCCATATTTCTCTTATCCCGACAATCCGAGACCGGACTCTATCCATAACTTGCAAATATGTGTACATGTACATGTATATCAATAACTCTGAATCACGTGGCATGTACGTTTTGATGGGGATGTGCTAGAGATCTGGCATATGAACTCACTACTTTCACGAAAATGGCAAAAGAGTAGTAATATTTCCACTAGAACTCACCCACAGGGTGCCCGGTGGACCGAAGTGCCCGTAACTCCAAGGTCCAGATAAGAGAGATATAACATAATAAGTGTAGAGTGTACCATGCAATAAAATACGTCGTTTCTCGTTACATTACAGTTTCAAGCACAAAAAAAAGTACGTGAGCTGGCACAAACTCAATGTTAAACAGTCCCTGGAATAGTTGTGAACGGATTCCGGTGACATGTGGGAGAATAGGATTGCGATAAACAACAAGTGCAATGTACAGCTACACCTCGGAGATATATTACACGACTGCCTGAGCTATGCAAAACAGTAGAGTCGACTCCGACTTAACTCCAGTGCTCAATGCATTGAGACTCTCAAATTGAGAGTAAAATTTCCTTTATACCGTAATTATAATTTTGAATGTCTATCAGATTACGCTGATGCCTGGTAATTATGACACTCTGCCATTCAAGTCTGTGCCCCATCCCACATCGCACCCGTGACTGATACGGGTCGGTGCAATCTTGCTTGTACTAAGCAGCACCCAGGTATTGCAAGAATTTGGACTGAAATCATAGACAGCATCAAAAACAATGACTACCCCCCCCCCCCCCCTCATGCCGCACCCCCCCCCCCCCCCCCGGCAATCAATACAGCGTGAGTTCCAGAGCGAAATGTGAGTTTGATTCATTGACTTCAATGAGGAGACAAAAGCTTGAGGAAGAAAACATATTCCGGTCGGAAAAGGAGGGTCTGTTTTTAAAAGAAATTTGCCGGAAAATACTGCGGTGGGTTATGAACACCGACTGGATATTAAATATATTTCATAGAAAATATGTTTGGACACATTATGGCGTGAAGTACACGCACCTAGAATACTTGCTTTGGAGGATTGATTATAGAGACACTGGTACTGGTTGAAACACCTCAGTCCTGTCGTTGCGGTGGCTACATGGGCGTTCATGAAGTAGATGGTAGAGGCGCAAAGAGGTGGCCAGCGTCAGCTGTGCACTGCAGCATGTGTTCGTTGAGCGCCCTGCTGCTTCACTGCAGGGCACTCTACACGAGGAAGACGTGAGCACTGCCGTTTGTGATGCATGGCAGCACCCTACTCAGTACGGTTCGACTAAAGAGCTCGGAAAGGCCCAAGGGACATTCGTGTTTCGCTTGAAGAGACACTAATGGGCCACTATCCACATGGACACAACGTCTAGCTCCCGAAAATTACTCGCACTGAATCCACAACACCTTGCCCAGGAGTGTATAGCCAGTACTTGCACTGGCACACAGCCACTCTGAGTGACATTGTCACAGCTGAATGCATGCCGGCTAAGCAGTCAACAGCCACTCAAACTGGCCAGCGGGTTACAAATGTTGGACACTCAGTTTAGCCAAAGACACGGACTGGAGATGGTATGGCTTCATCCTGCTCATGCCACCACGTCGAGGTTGGGGAGCTGTGCCATGCCCATCGCGCAACGTTGCAGGGCGGACCAGGCCGACTGTATAGATAATGCTGGCCTGAATGCCATCACCGGCTTGAGCATAGCAGCATGTCATTGTCCTATAGTGACTTGCCGCCAGCCTACAGATACTGACGTTCTGCAAACTAACGGATACTTTTGAACACTGACCCGCTACCGGACTATGGATACTGAAAGGAGTCCCAGTCAGGGATGACTCGTCTACATAGCTGTGATAGCGGTTTGTCGTGAGCGATTTCCTGCTCCGTCACCAGTACGTGGTGCTTACTGGAGAGATGCTGCTGGTCGCTGATGATACTGGCGGCCATTGTGCCGAAAGCTGACTTGGACAGGACCGTGTACTGGCACTGCGACAGCAGGCGCATGTCCAGGAACATGCGCTTGGCACCGTCCGCGTTGGCATTCCGGTCGTGCTGCGGAGTTGCCGCGTCGTTCACCACCAGGCTGGGACTGAGCACGACACGTTGGCCCGGACCCCTGCACTCACCGTCCAGGTACTTCTCTGCGCTGTGGTGCGTCTGATCGCTGTCGGAGATCACCAGCCACGACACGCCATTCTGCGTGTCCAGCCCGACGGCCTGCTCCAGGGCACGGGCGCACTGCCAGAAGTCGGCGACGTTCCGGTGTCCATTGCCGGCCGTGTCCTGATTCGGGAACGCACCGGTGCGCACGTGAAGGCATATGGACTTCTCCGGCTGCCAGTCGTACTCCTTCTGCAACCGGTACTCACTGTGGAGGACTTCGTCGGAGAAGGAGAACAGTCGCGAGAAGGCCATGCTGTAGGGCGAGCGGTGCACGACGCGCGACACCTCCAGGTTGCCCTTTGCCAAGACCTTGTAGCCGCAGTTGACGTCCTGGTCGGTCATGATGCCCAGGATGTTCGGCGGCATCTTGAAGTAGTTGAGTATGCGGTCGCAGGAAGGGTCGCGCTGTGTCACGTAGCTGAGTATGCGGCTATTCCACAGCGTGCTGTGCAGCTTCTTCTCGTCCTTCATGCGCGCCCACGTGCAGCCGTCGATCTGCCAGTCGATGGCGCGCCACGACGGTGACACCTGCAGATGGGAGTGGAAGTTCATCCAGGTCTCGGCGCGGATGAAGAACGCGCGGTTGGTCATGACGGCCAGTAGGTAGGCCAGCAGCACGCCTCGCAGGCCCGTCGTGAAGTTGAAGCAGTTGCGCAGCTGGCACGCAAACACCAGCGCACGCACTGCCTGGAAGCCGGCCTGCTTTCGGCACATCATGTGCTGCAGTGCCGTGTGCAGGTCCAGCTTCTCCAGCAGCTCATTGTGCACTACGCTCACGCTGAGCCTACGCCCAAGCAGCGCTAGAGACGATCCGTCCTCTTCGGGCCGCCGCATAGGACATCCGCCGGTGCCCGAGTTCTTCGACATCTTCATGGCGCCACCTACTGCGGCCGGCATCCGCCCGTGAAACGAGCCGCCGTTCACGAACGGGCCGCCACCACCAGTGTCCTGCTGCTGAAGCTGTGCGGCCATACGATCAGCTACGTCGCCTTCCCACTGTCTGTGACGTTCCACACCCACGGTGTCCAGCTGAGAGCGATGAATACTGCGTCCAATACCAACGTTTCTCTCTAAACTGTTGCTCCCATCAACAGAATATAGCATAGGGCCACTGCTTATGCTCTCAGAACTTCCTCTCGTAAACAAATACAGCGCCAAAAGAATAAGTAGGACTACTATTACAATGGCGTTTGCCAAGAGTTTGTTCGACGAGCTGGCACGTCCTCTGGCCATTCTGGAGCCACAGCCAACTGTCAGCTGCAGCGCAGCCCATAAGCCGTGGAAACACAGAATCCAACCTTCTGCGAACAATCGCATCGGCGATTCATCTTGCAAGGCTTCCTGGCCACCGACTTGTGAACGTTGCCTGCTCGTCGTTGTCGTAGGTTTGGCCCCAGCGGCAACGGGAATGTGTTGCTTCTGCTGCATCGCACCAAGAGCAACTGAAGGGGCTTGCCCGCATGCAAGAGGAATCGATTGACTCAACCTCGTATTATTGCTCAGCTCCACCGCCGCATCAATCAATCTGTTATCATCACGAACCTAACGAAGGAGGTTCTTTGCGTGCACCGACATCATCATGGTTAGCGGATCGCCTTGAAAATACTACACTACAGACTTTGCACATGCCTGTAATATTTTCGCGCACCATTACGCGCACCATTAATATTTTTTACCAAAGTGCAAATAATTATTTACATGAACATGTTACCATGGTTACGTGGTCTATGGCCGGCCATGCATCGTCCCCGGGATCGGTACTCTGGTGCTGGTGCATGGTGCACAGCCGGCTAGCCCGGGTCGGTGTGCGCGGCGTGCTACCACGAACTGGGCATCGCGGACGCACTACCAGACTAGTGTACATGTATATACAGTCATGTAGATCTACACACCGGTTTTCACTTTTCAGCTTCCTATGGCCGGCCCAGTAGTCTACGTTTTTCTCTGAGATTTCGGATAGTTTTACACTGCACTGTGCGCTTGGTCGCGGACAGGCTGTGTGGTCGCTTTTGGAAAACCCTTATCATGCATGAAATCGGTGCTCCTACAGCGTAGGAAACTCGGCTAAAACTAGTACCGTAGTCATTTTCACTAACTACATTAAAAGTACAGTAAAACCTTTCTCTTCTTTTGGTAGGGATGTAGACGGCGCAAGTTGGATACGGAATAAACCCGGATCATGCGGACTATCACATACACCAGGGGCGTAGGAGGGGTTTTGGAAGTGGTACGACGAAAGGTCGGCGCGGCCGAAGGCCTTTTTGGAGGGGGTCCGGGGGACCTCCCCCGGGAAAATTTGTAAAAAAGACACAAAATCCTGCGTTCTGGGAACTTCTGGCACAGTTTATAAGTCAAATAATTATTTCACGGGCAGAAGAGACGCGCATGGACATGCACAGATGCATGGCAGATCTACGAGTACGAGTCTAGAAAAAGGTCAAAGTCTGATGCGCATATGCATCGATGGATCCTGATTTCTTTATTACGGTTTTGCACGTTCCGGACGGACCACACTTTTCGAAAAGTGGTACGGCCATGGTCGTACCAGTCGTAGCGGGTGCTACGCCCCTGTACACTGTGTACACATAACGGTATGCACATGCACCATCGGAACAGGCGCTAGTGCTAGTAAACAAGTTAGTTCCGCTTTACCATATCCCGCAGTGTCCAGATTGTACTGTAGCGCTTCGGCCAAAGCCGTAGCACATGTACATGTACTTGCAAAGTATCATTTGAACTCAAGATGCTCACGGAAAAAGATCACCACTCCATAATGTAGTAGTAAAGTAAAAAGAACATTGCGGGTCCGTCGGGTCCCTATACCATTGTATACTGCCCTAGTGAAACATGAATGCAGCGAAGGGAGGGAAATAATTTGACGAAAATATGTTGTCGCACATCCTGTGCACCTTTGGAATGGTGCTTCGGGCGGGGGAAGGTAGGTAGGTCCCTTCGATTCAGTACAATAGGAATTCGGACAACGGATCGGTCAGTGATAGTTCACTGTTCAGGTTCGAATCATGAATAAGCATTCTACTGTATTGCCTGGAATAAAGGATAAATCTGCTTTGGGCCCTGACATTGGCACGGAGAGGGTCATCAGCTTCAGTAGTCAAGGCATGATCATTCAAAATTCTGAGCAAATAACACAACACATTAGTGTTGGTGAACTCTTTATAGATTCCAAACAGGAACTGAAAATAGATTCAGGAAAGCTGCATGTCTGCTGTAAAACAAGGCCTTGGGCTAAGGTTTGGTAGGGGCAATATTCGGCTTCTTGGCTCAAACCGCCTGCAAGCAGGAATCACTAATAAAAGATCGAAAGCTGAGCGGTATTGTAGCATTTGACAAACTGGAAAATGCAGAACATGGTCGATGCTATCCATGGCCGTAACACTGAGCTGGCTACATCACTTCATAATTCGGAGTCAATAAACGTGGATAGTTTCGTATCAGGAGTCGGCGTGATTGCTGGTGAGTAGTGAGAGATGGATTGTTACGGAGTCTGCTCCCCGCCCCCATACTGTGCTTTCGGCTCCTGCTTCCGTCCGGGCAGCAGGCGGGATTTTTCAGTGAACTTGGCAGTCTTACGTTGGTCGTCAGTGTCGCCGTCGCCGGTGGTGACCGCATCACTGCTGGACACTCCAAGAAGAGGTGATGCCGTCTTTGCCGGGACGTTCAGCCAGTCGGTGTCTTCCTCATCGTCACTGTCAGTATTGCTGTCCGATTTCGGAACTAGGATTTCGTCGTTGTGCAGGGCATCTTCTTTGCCAGTGGGCCGCACAGACTCTGTTCCATCTCCACTGGACGCATACTCAAGGTTATGTGCTACGCCGGTGTTCTCGTCAATGCGGTCTAAGGTCTGCCTTACAGCATTGCTGGGCTGTTCCTGGTGATTGTCACAGTCACCAGCAACCATGCTATTGCTCGCTTCAGATGATACGCCGCCATCAAACGAGAGGCCAAGACTGCTTGCAATGCCCAGGGACTGGTCGGCTTCAATCTGCTCCCGCTGCCATTCAACGGCGTCATCATCGCCTTCATCGTCACCATCATCATCATCATCATCATTGATCCTTCTGTCTTTTCTTCCTGCTAGGGTATCTGGATTTCCAGGACTATCAAGACCAAGTTGGTTGTACATCTCCGCAAACGAATCCATGTTAGAACCGGCATCGGTGGGCACCACGCTCGCTTCACGTAGCTGCTGCGTTTGTTGTGTGGCAGCTAAGTCTGCTAGATCTATATCACCGGAAGCCGAGTCATGACCTACACACAGAGCAGCATAACAAACACACCAACATACTGATCGAACTTTGAAAATTTCTAACCGAAAACCTGACATTTGCGTTTTCATTCGAGTTCCTTGAGGGTTGTTATAGTTGACAGAGAGGGATGGGTGCAATTTTTTATCACGAATAGTGCGCGATGAATCCATTTTTACTGTTCCCGCCGGTACCCTCTTTACAGCGTCTCACCTGTCCTTGATTCTGAACTCAAAATGCAGCTCTGTAGAAAAGGATTTCGGAGCATCACTGGCCATAAGCGAGGGTCCCTGGCTCGAGTCCTGGTGGTGACAGTGAATTTTTCTTCAGACTTTTCCCGTTTACAATTTCACCTCAAACTGATGATTATATTCTGGATATATTACACCGGTCTCACTGTAGATCAGTATGGGGAGTGCATATGATGGTACAGGGCATGATAATTCACTGCATACTAGAAATCCAGGAGTCAATGTTCATTTTAAACGCGAACGGAGAGTTGGACACGTATGCTGAAGTCCCTCGCAGCAACCCTCAGATAATCAGTATTATTAACCCTTTGTGTACGGACTGTACAACTTTCGATCCCCTGGGATCGAAACTTTTCAAAATTTCAATCGATCGTAACTCAGTCATTTCTGGGTTATATCCGAAAACTAAAATATGTAGGTCGAAGAGAAAACTCCCAGCTGTCCATTGAAATAATTGCTGAAGCGCTCCGATGTGTGGTTCCAGAGTTACGAAGCTCGAAAGTCGAATCGCGGCAAATGTCGCTCAATAGCCGCTCGCGCAGATTTGAATGAGGGATTTCCCCGTCATTCTGGGCATGCAGTGACGTAGAAACACGTTCAAAATGGCAAACTGACTCGTGGCAGCTTGTGAATTTTTTTTAAGTAACAGTTACTTGTTACGAGCAAGGAGAGCGAAATGGCTGATGCAAGACGACTTCTGTCGGAATGTTGGCGTTGCTGCTAAGACGCTGGGCTGTAGCGCTGGCGTTTTGACTTTCGTGGTGGCAAGCGTGGGCTCAATGTGTTTCTCTTGCGACGAGCTTTCCAGGAAGCCCAAGATTGAAAAAATCGTCAAAAGGAGACTAAAGTTATGACCCGGATAATTATGGAATTTGAGGTGAGTCGAGATCAAATTCAGTCTGTGTACATTTTTTCAGTACATAAAGGGTTAATAAACACACTGCAAACGACAAATTTCCATATTGGACCGTCCGTCAGCATTCAGCACAGTTGCCACTCCTATTTGAAACTCTACGGTAAGACAGGATTCTGACTTTCTGCACAACGTCCAGAACAGCAACTACAGCCTGTTAGCAGCACGTCGAGGGAGCCTCAGTTGCACTTCACGTGAAGCTCGTTCACCGTCATACAACAATGGAGAATCTAACCTTGAGATCCGGCCACACTTGGCAATGTGAAAGGCGAGTACATGTTGTCATCACTGTTGACTTGAACCGCCACTGTTGCTTGCGATGCGGGTACAAGCGGTGACGTGGCTATATTGGTCGTGCCCGTGGAGACAGCACTACTGCCCAGCTTCCGCTCCATGGCCATAACACGCTGGGCCAGAGTCCTGTGGAAAAGAGGAGAAATAAAAGGGCAGTGCCTCAACACTATTGTGTGGATGAATTGCTTCTCTTAAAATACATTCATGTGTCGCCGCAATGTTGTGTTATTTGAATTTTCCCTGGTGTTAGAGGGTGCTCCCTGCTCAGTGATCTGCGGTGCTCCCTCTTCAGTTATCTGCGTTGCTTGCCAGCACACTACAGCCTTGTTATATATGAGTACGTAGGGGGACTCTCCCAGAGAATGTATTGTTCCTATGCACCCTAGAATGAGGCTATTACTATAGCTATTGGCAGAAGCCGAGTGTGAAGACATGGGAGTAACAACGAAGTGTAGCATATGTCAGTATACACAGTTACGGACACAGCTCAAGTATGCAATGCACATGCTCAATGCACATGGCATAAGTAAGACATTCATGGAAGTGCAGGCAGTCAAGTGGAGACGATGACACAAACGTTATCTGTATGGCTCCAGAGAGGCAATGCCATCAGCAGGAAGCAGCATGTCTATGTGACTTACTTGTTGACGGCCTTGGAATGCTGCAGCGCCAGGTTCTTGTCGCGAAGAGAGTCGGACAGAGTCGCCACCATCGCCTGTAGGTCAGCAATGGTCGAACGCAGGGAGTAGACTTTCTTCATTGTCTTGCTGCCTCCGCTACCTCCAGCACCGGCGCTGTTACCAGTGCTACCCACTGCTGTGGTGTGTGCACCCACATCTGTATGGTCTGTTGCATAGGAAACAGGACGAACAAACCATTGCTGATGGACATGGCCACCGAGCGGAGAGCACTAACTTGTACACACAGTTAAGACCCAAAAGCAAACACCCCTACATCAGGAACAGGCTTGATGCCTCGCTCTTAAAAAGCACACAACAATAGGTGTGTCGTGGCTGAGTTGGGTGAACCACTCTTGTCCACTGTTCACTTGTACTGTGCTGATTCAGGTACTTTGAAGTATCTTTTTCGGTGTGGGTGCAATTTGAAGCATTGCTATAAGTTACCTTTCGGGTCATTTCTACCGATAGCACTGCTCATGTCAGCGGTCGCATTGCGCAATGCTTGTCGAAGTCGAGGTGCCCGCTGCTTCTGTGAAGAAATAGAACAGGAATGGGTGACATCACGCATCAACCCTAGAACTATAAAGAGACGCTAAGGACGAAATCACTTTCTGGCATCCTTGTAAAAATGATGATTTTGTACAGAAAGGAAACCCAAAGCATCAAATGGCACGGTCACGCATTCTGGTACTGAAACAGATCAGTGTGGATGTACTTTCGCAGACCGATTGAAATCTGTTGAGAATTCAAGCGGCCACGGGACGTTGGCCTTGCAGCTGCGAGCACTGCTGGTCCATGTTTATAGTCTGTATGTGAACTACGTGTATACAGTGCATGCACGTGCTAAACTGAGCTGTAAGGGCGCCGATCTCAGTCATTCCATCGGATTTCAATGTCCACGGCAGCAGTTCTAGAGCTGACAAGACAAAGAAAGACTGCCTAAAAGTGTCGGCATTGCACCTCTCAGTAGCACACGGTCACATGCACTGCGCTGTTGGCTGACGGCTAGACAATAGCAAAGCATTTGATTAAAAATGTATAGGCTTCACCACAAGCTTGTGCAGGCACTCACACTTTTCGACATAGCTTCAATCAGCTCCTGTTTTTCTTCGCCACTTTTGGCCAGCCTCTCCTTCAGGTACCTGCGCAGAGAGGAGAGAGGCATCGGTTTTTGAAATCATCGCGGCAAGAATGCAGACCATCCGTGACGCATTTCTCCAAGATGTTGTGATTGCATTGTAGCCTGGAGATGGCCCGGCCTGAAAAGTTTCATAATTATAAACTATTAACATTTTAGACATTCGTAGTCAATCGACTGTGTGGAGAGAATTTCCTGGGGATGTGGGCACATGTGTGTACTGGGCACGGATACTGCAAACTGGCACGTGCAAGGTGCCTTTGCAAAAAATGAATGCTGTGTCGGAAGATTCTCCAGACCATCTACATGAACTTTGGATATTTCGTTGGCGGGCAATGCGGTGCTTCGGTCCTTTTGGATCGGGCGCGTGCCAGTGCTCAGGTTTGCATGAGACTCACTACAAGCACAGTGCATTGTATCAAAGTCTCACTTGTTCTCAAGCTGCATGGCATCAATGTCCACGAACTCTCCCGCTTCCGGCTCTGGAGATGACTTCCTTTCCTGAATACACCGTAACAGCTGCTTGTTCAGTCGGTCGCACTTGCCGGAGAAGAACATTTTCTGAGATTCATAAGAGGACAACATGAATCCAGGCATTACAGTACAAAATACAAAATGTCAGAGAATGTAGTGCAATATATCAGCAGTGCATAAGGGTCATTCCAACTGATCCATTCCCAATGAATTCACGATGTGTGTGCGTATGTGTGTGCGTTTTTTTGCATCTGTATATGAGAGAGAGAGAGAGAGAGAGAGAGAGAGAGAGAGAGAGAGAGAGAGAGAGAGAGAGAGAGAGAGAGAGAGAGAGAGAGAGAGAGAGAGAGAGAGAGAGAGAGAGAGAGAGAGAGAGAGAGAGAGAGAGAAAGAGAAAGAGAGAGAGAGAGAGAGAGAGAGAGAGAGAGAGAGAGAGAGAGAGAGAGGGGGGAGAGAGGGAGAGAGTGAGAGAGGGAGAGAGAGAGAGAGAGAGGGAGGGAGAGAGAGAGAGAGAGAGAGAGAGAGAGAGAGAGAGAGAGAGAGAGAGAGAGAGAGAGAGAGAGAGAGAGAGAGAGAGAGAGCGATTTACCTCTCTTGTCGCTTCTTCGACTTCTTCACGGCAGGAATCCAGGTCGAGTTGCACTTCGCTCGCCTGCAAATAGCATTCAAGAACAATCACTAGTTACATCATATCGCATAACTACTGCAGTACTGGCACATCAATCACAACATATCACACAACTAGTCCCATCATACCACACAACTAATGACATCATATCACACAACTAATGACATCATATCACACAACTAATGACATCATACCACACAACTAATGACATCATATCACACAACTAGTTACATTATACAGTGCTCTATAATCCGGCACCATTTGTGCCACGAAAATCTGCTGGATTAGGGAGGGTGCTGGATTAACAAATCTGATTTACTGCTGCAATGTGCATGAAGAGGACATTTTGGCTACTGAAAATTGTGCTGGTTTATCGAGGGTGCTGGATTATAAAGTGCCGGATTAGAGAGGGACGACTGTACCACACAACTAGTCACATCATATCACACAACTAGTCACATCATATCACACAACTAATGACATCATATCACACAACTAGTGACATCATATCACCCAGCATACATGTACATAACAACTTGCAACACATGCATACAACGTTTGCAGCCCAGGTCAATAGTTGTATTCTGTATGCCAGCTCACATGTGTTCGTGCTTTCTCAAGCTGTTCAACCAACTCATTGCGTTCCTTCAGTGCCTTGTCTCGCTCGCTGATAAGACCCTGCACGCCTTTCTCCCTGTTGGCTGCTTCGAGTCGCTCCACTCGCTGCTGTAACGCCTGGAACATATGAATGGGGACAGCAACACAGTCCGTGCTGGGTTAGCCGGGTAATGCCCGAGCCGGTGTCCACTTATAGCAGTGTGCAACCTGTGCATGGTGCTGTAACACACGTCAGTAACACACGGCGGGGCTTCATCAATTTGGAAGAGCTTGTAGCGCGGGTAGATTGTACAGATTAAAAAAATCATGAAATCTGCTGGGCATCCCCTACTTTTAACCTTTAACACCATCACTGCCACTACGGTCTTAGACGGGGCAATTCCAAAAAACAGTACCCCCTGGTGAATCCCCAGGGGCGCACATTTGGAGACACATATAATGCTTTTGGAATGGCAGCATCTCTAAGACCGTTGTGGCGGTGGTGTTATCAGTTTTAAGTGATGATTAGTCGGCGGCAGTGGAGCCTCAAAATATTTAAGATCGATCATCTACTAATAATCTACTTTTGCACTCATAGTCACAGAGCCAATCGATTTCACACTCTGCAGCAGGCAGGCATGTCTCAAACGTTGACACCTCAGAGGTGTTTGAATGGCACGCTAGGAAACTGGGTGGAATAGCGCCAGAGCAATGACTTACCTGTTTCTCCTGCACAACCTCCCTGTATTGGAATGTGAGTGCATCAAGCTGAGTCTCCAGGCCAGCTATCTGCTCACCGCTGTCACCCGTCGGTCTCTTCCAACCTGGATCAGAGTTTAGCCACTTGCTGGCACTGGCAGTGCTAGGAGTAGATGGCTTTGCGAGCTGATTGGGTGGCAATGGCTGTGGACCTTCATGGACAGGACTCTACAAGGCAAGCATATAGACGTCCACAGAAACTCAGTCTCCATAGTTGAACACAAGCATTAACTACGCGGATTGCTTATTAGAGTTCAAACGGATTAGCATCACTGTATACTTGAATAGCTAGTACATGATTCAAACAGCATATAGGAACACGTGTTGGAATACAATTCAGTGGTTGAACCTGTAGCAATACCTGTTTAGCGATCTCCTTGAAGCGAAGGCAGTCCTCTTCCAAGGTCTTAACTTGTTGCTGAAGAAGGCGGAGTGCCTCTTGTTTGCTGCGAAGTTGCTTCTTCACAGCCTTGTACTGAGGTCAAGCAATTGGGAAGCACAAACATGAAAGGAAGATGGCAATAGCATTGGTTGCTTTATCGATCCCAAATCACTAACTTAACACTTGATAAGGTATGGCTGTAGGCCGAGCCATCAATAACACTGGATGTATGAACCTGATGAATGCATGGCTAACGTTATCTTGTGTATGTGTATGTTCATGTGTGCCGCCACTGGTCCAGAGCAGCCTTGCAACAGCATTGCTCCATGCTTTCCTGTACTGGTTCTACTGCAATCGTAACATCTGGAACAGCCTTGTGCAGTTCGAATGCTCATGATCACTCAGGTCGCTTAATCGACTACACATGATTTTCGCAATGCGCTTATTGTTCCAGTTGCTCACTCCTATCGAGGGCCTGGGTAATCAAACACACCTCGTATCTGTACAATCTACTTCAGTTACAAACTCTTCCAAATGTATCAAGGCCGCGTGCTGCATCACGCACAGTCTGCACAGTGGTATGAGTAGACCCCGGCACAAGTATAACCTAACACACCCGGCACAGGTATGACCTAACCTGTCCCTCCAGGAAATCGCGATTCCACGGATGCAACAAATAATTTCGCGATTTTGGCCCAAACCCGCGATTTTCAGCAAAATCCACGATTTCCCATGTTTTTTGTTGTTTTCTGCACTAAATCTCACATTTTATGCACTTTTCACGCAGTTCTTTCCATGATCCTGTAGGTTATTTGCACGGTACGACTCCCGACTGTCCCGAGTAGATATACGATGCAACAAATTTCGTGATTTGGCCCAAATCCGCAATATTCTGCAAATAATTCCGCGAATTCCTGGCAAGTTCTGCATCATTCCGCACTTTTCGTCGCATTTTTTGTTACTTTCTGCCGCAATTTCTTGCGCAAGTTTTCGAGATTTTTTCCGCAAATTCCCGCAGGGACAGCCTAACACACCCAGCACAGGTATAACCTAACACAGAATGGACGGTGCCAAAATGCCAAAATGTTTTCATTTGAATAGATAAGAAGTGCGTGCCAACACTGCTTGTAAGGATAGTTATAGCCAGTGAAATCCGTCATGGTGCACTGCATGCAGCTGGGGATACATGCAGTTGTGCATTCAAGCTGATATAGGTCTCCATAAGCATGTAGCCACAGGCTCTATTCGCACTGGGCTCTATTGCTGCAAAGTGCAAACCTATTTTGGTCCTTTTTGGATGATGTATGGCAGTGGGTGCATTTTTGGCAACTATTAATTTTTGTCCAGAGTAGAGCCTACACGCTCTCTTCCATTGACACTGCAATACTTCAACTCGTTTCACAATAATCATTCCAACGTTTCGGCAAATTGCCTTCATCAGGTTCACAATGGTGTGCAAGCTCCCAATATAAATTTTTGTCTAGCGTCTCTGCGCCTCCCGTTATAGTATACGTTAAGCCTTGCATGGAGGTGCGGCGATGGTACCAATCATGTATTAAAAAAAATTAAAATGCACCAAACATTGCACAATTGTTAATTAAAGGGGAAGTTAAGGCAAAAATTTAAATTTCACCAGTTGTAGTCTTCGGGGTGCTGAGTCGAATGGTCTTGGTCCGAGGAAGCTGAGACGCTCCCTTCCTACTTTTATCCCAATCGAACTCGCGCACTTCCACCGAAACTGGGTGACTGCGCCCTACGAGATGGGGATTTGTATGCAAAATGTCACTAAAAGCGTCATTTCGTTCTTATAAAAGCACGGATGACCGTGATTAGCCCATATGTTGTAGTCTTTTGGACGCTGGGTCGACTGGTTTTGGTCCGAAAAGGCTGCGATGCAGCGTTCCTCCTTTATTCCCAATCGAACATGGTTGAACAAGCGGTCACGTGCTCCTGGGTGCCCAAATCACCTGGTCACCACGCCAGCAGGCGACAACTTTCACACCAAGGTTCAACTCAAGTGACAGGACTGCACCCAAAAAAGGTCAAACAGGCTAGTAAGTTGTACCCTGCAGGCACGGTGACCAGGTGACTGGCGTACGCAGGAGCACGTGACCGCTTGTTCAACCATGTTCGATTGGGAATAAAGGAGGAACGCTGCATCGCAGCCTTTTCGGACCAAAACCAGTCGACTCAGCGTCCAAAAGACTACAACATATGGGCCAATCGCGGTCATCCGTGCTTTTATAAGAACGAAATGGCGCTTTTAGTGACATTTTGCATACAAATCCCCATCTAGTAGGGCGCAGTCACCCAGTTTCGGTGGAAGTGCGCGAGTTCGATTGGGATTCAAGTAGGAAGGGAGCGTCTCAGCTTCCTCGGACCAAAACCATTCGACTCAGCACCCCGAAGACTACAACTGGTGAAAATTTGATTTTAGGGTATACTTCCCCTTTAAGAAAATATTTTCTTCACTAGTGTTGATAGCCCTCGTTCAAATGCTACGGTCCTATGTGCATACTCGTCGTGCATTCAGGCAAATGAGGTCAAAGGATCCCTGTGTCAAAGTATCACTTGCACAATGGAATACACAGCGACCTTGATGGATGAAATAATTAATGCAATACGAATATTTCTTCCGGAGTTTCTCTCATGCTCACCTCTGTTACCAGCAAATCCCAATCGGTGCGCGAAACGGACATGGTGCGTTAGTTTACGCTGCCGCTATTTCATCGTTACCAAGCCAACGTAGTCAGTTGCCTATCCTAGTCGAGCTGGAATAGCAGATCGCCGGCTAAAACCTCCCATGCAACGCCAGACCAATGCAATGGCCAAGTGAAAGAATAAATTTCCTCTAGACGCTGCACATGCATGGTGGACAGGTACTGACACTTGACAGGACTGCAATGTAGATCTACACATGACTATATAACAACGTCAGCGCAGAAATCATGCACGAGCCATCAATCTGTATGACTCTGATGAGTGACAACTAGGCCTGTCCGAAAAATGTGTTTTAATTTGCGGAAAATGGAAATGCAAAATGCACGGTTTTCCAGCCAACATTCAAACAAGAAATCAAAGGGAAATGTAAAAAAAATCAAAAAATCAAAGCCAAACAACCCAAAACGCAGAGAAAATGCATCCGTTGCCATGGCAACCAGAATCTAAAATGGCCGCCATGCCATGGTGATCACAAAAAATTTCCATGTCACACTGTACATGTATACAATAGTATCCCTGCCTTGCTAGTACATGTACCTCTAATCATGTCATGTGTACACGCACTGCATGGTCATAATCTTGTCACCCCTTTTGCTGACATTGCCTGACACGCCTGCAAAGCTAATCATTTTCTCACCATTGCAAGTCACATGTGTTGCCTTACGCTTGCTGGATTGCATACTACCTATACCATGTATACTACACAATTTACTACTACTAGAACATAATCTTTGTTGTTTTTATAACACCTGCATATACATGTACATGTAGAACTAAACACCCACGTGTTCCCATTTGTGTGATTAGGAGGCCAGTGCAACTAAGTAAGTCTTGTGTCTCAGCCAAGAGGGACAGAAGACACCGAAATAGCAAGCCGAACTTGACTTGGTCGAGCTGAAACCTTGGCTGAAACCTTGGAATTCGACCAAAAATGGGCAAAATTCAGAAAAATGCAAAAATGCAAAATGCACCCCAAAATGCAAAAAAAATTCAGAACATTTTTCGGACAGGCCTAGTGACAACGTATAATACGTATGCGCTGTGTACTGTAAGTAACCGGTAATCATTGTTGCTGCAGCCAGAGTGCAGGCCTCTGGGCCTAGCTCTGTCACCTAAAACTAGGAATAGAAGGTTCCGGTAACGACGTGTAGATCTACCAGGCAGATCATAGGATGTATGGAGTCTGGGACCATGGTGAATAATCACACTCATTGGGCCTCAGCCCTGGGTGGGACCACGGAGTCCGACTGTCGTGAAAACCTTTTTCACGACTCCCTGGTTTGGGTGGGACTGTGAAAGTGCATTCCCCTCTTGTTTGCTTGTTTGCCTCCATTCTCTGCTCGACGACGAAGAAAGTGAGGCGTCCTCGCCTGCATGGACTGGTGTGGATTTTGACTGCCCCCCCCCCCCTCCCCTTTCTGCCCGCTTGGTATCCCTGCGAAAGAAAACCGGACTGTAGTCTGTAGTCTGTAGAACGGCCTGGATCTCCAGTCGTGTGAGAATCTTTCATTAGTGAAGTGAAGTCGACGATTTCTCAGTTTATCATTATACCGACACGTAACATGAAGATCTGTAAGTAAGTTATCTGTAGTTGAAAGGAGGATTGTTCGAGTAAGGCAACTGTTCCAGGGAGAGTCACCCGTGCTGAGCTGCATTACAATCATGGTAATAGTACAGTAGCAGTGCGCTAGATCTATGATTGATAGAGTCGCAGCTCTTCAGACAGCAAACAACGCTGGCACATAGCGGTTAGTGCAGGGCTCACGTTCAACAAGACAACGACCATGTAGATCAAGACGTAGTCCTTCAGATTAATGAGCATCTGATCGCGATGATTTCGACTTGCCTCGGACACAGTTGCAGAGACTCACACTGTCACACTGTCACAGTCTGACTACTAGCCCTTCAAACACTACAGCCTGGACAGGTACTACTAGTATGGAGTATATGTATAATGGATGAAATCCAGCAGAGTCGCAGTTGAAGATTGTGGGAGATGAAGCGAACCCACTTGCAGGATATCTGACACCACAAGCTGTATGAGTATGCTGGCACATGACAGCCAGGCAGGAGAGACGGTGGAAATGGACAATTGGGCACCACCGATAATGACGAGGCAATAGTGTATCATCCTCGTCGAAGAGGTAGCGTGGCCGATGAGCACGTTGGAGATCGTCATGGATCACAGTGTGCGACGGGCATCGCAAGCACTGCCAGTACAGACCTCACCGAAAAAGAGCCCAGCGCAGCACCACCCCTTACACGCCTGCGCAAGTCTGTCATATTCCTAGTGCTTGGCCTAAATGCAGTGTTCTCTATGATTTGCCTTAGCGTCATGATACCGTTCTTTCCGACAGAGGCAGCTCAGAAAGATCCTCATCCGAACAGCGTTGAAGGCCTGTCAGCCATTGGTTTTGTATTCAGCATAACAGCATTCATGCAGTTCCTCACAGCCCTGGTCATAGGTAAGATACTGCCGCACAGTGGGCCAAAAATCATTATCATCCTCGGTGGCATGCTGATAAGTGGCTCAATCGCTCTATTTGGATTCGTTAATCGCATTGATGACTGGCCACAGTTTTTGGGCATATGCTATGCTCTACGTGCAGTGCAAGGGGTTGGTACTGCATTCGAGCTGACCGCATCGTTTGCCCTGCTCTTCGGCATCTTTCCTGCATCGATCAGTCTTGTTTCGGGACTCTTCCACGGCTTCAATGGCCTGGGATTTGCTATTGGCCCGGCTCTGTCGGGTAGCATTTATGACCAGCACGGGTTTCTCCTGCCATTCATCATCTATGGTGGCATTATGGCTGCCAGTACAGCGGCCGTCATGGTTTTACTACCCGGTGACATTGAAATTGAAGCGGACAGAAAGAGCAAGGACATTTTCATGGCTGCGTTGAAGCTTCCCGTGTCCGCGCTGTGGCTGGCGACAGCGCTTGTTGCGGGAGCGGCCGGAGGTTTGCTTGAGCCCGGAATATCACCGTATCTACGTGACGAGTTTGGTATTAGCCCGTCACACGTTGGGCTCATATATCTACTGCATTCCGGTGTCTTCATCATCACAGCACCGCTCACTGGCTACATCGGTGATCGCTACGTCAAACCAAAGCACCTGGTGATCATTGGTAGCTTTCTCCATGGCGGTGCACTGGTGCTACTTGGTCCAGTGAAGACTGCAGGTGTCCTGTCGCCAGCGCTCTGGCGGTCGACACTGTCAATGGCCATCGTGGGCGGCGGATTGGGAGTGACGCAAACATGCCTGGTGCCGGGGATGCTGAACGCACTGTACAAGGCCGGTTTCACTGACTCGGTAGAGCTACATGGCACTGCAGCTGGCATGATCACAGGCTTCTTCTCGCTGGGCATCGGTATAGGACCGCTTGTCGGCAGCGCTCTCACTGGTGCCGTAGGCTTTCCAGATGCAGCAGCCATGTTTGCTCTTGTCCTTATTGCCAACGGGTTTGCATTCATTGCATTCAGTGTCTATGAATGTATACGTGCGTTTGTGCGCAAGAGTGGTTCCTGTAACACTAATGCTGACACACCTAGCGAGACCACTCCGCTTATTCGTGATAATCAGGATTCCACAGGTGTATAGAGCTGTGGACGATCCCGGTGCTGAGCGCACTTCTCCTGGCTTTGGTCTCCTGGTCATAGTCACAAGTGTACACAGCAGCCGTGTAAGTTTGCTGATGTGCACAGCGGCTGATGTCCCAGATTAGCAAGGACTCCTGAGATATTTTTTTCTTTTTGCTTGTTGATAACTTATAGACTCCGGTCAGGTTCTTGAGAAATATTTATCGGGGTTGAGAGCAAGTATCAATAAAACTGTGAACGGTATCATTCCCCTGTTGAATAATACAACAAACTCTCCTCCTCCATGCGCTCTAAAGCCGACCATCACTACCCTCGGTAGCCATTACTCACAGTCACACCAATAATTTCAAACAACGAAGGGGTCACAGGTAAAAGGAGAGAGCAAGTAGTTCTGTCAACACTGGCTTTATAACTCCTGAGATATTAGTTTTGATATTGCTCTTTGCAGGAGGTGATGCTTGTTTTTAGTTTTCTAGCTCCATGTTGGTCTTCCCTTCTTCCTTTTGGTTGTCTGTGCCTGTGGTTGTCTGTGTTGAATATGTCTGTAGTGGTGCTGGAGAATGTTGTTGTGGTCTGCCGTGCCACTGCCTTTGCCAAACTCTGGGGTCTCGGTTTATTTTTATTTATTTATGTATTTATTTCTGCACCTCGTGGCATGTCAAGACAGCCAATTGAATTGAGGAGAGGGTGAGACCAACCACGGAAGAAGAGAAAAAAAGAAAATTAAGAGCACGTACACAAAGTGGGAAGGGATTAGCAACTTACAAAGCAATGGGATGCTCAGCGAGCTATGCAGCGGAAGTGGTGACTGTGACTTTGTTTGCCCGAGGGGCTTGTTTGTTGATACATGTAACTTTAATATAGGCTCCATTTCATGTCCTTGAGAAATGTTGGTCGGGATCACGAGTGAAAGAAAAGAGGTGCGCATACAGTTGTGCTCGGTGAAATCCGACCCATGTGCATATTTGGTGTCCTCGACTTGATCAGCTGAAACTGGTGAAAGACTGAAAGTCACCATGGCATCGGCATTGACATGTTTTGGACTTCAAAGTACCCCCTTTTGCAATAAACATTCAGGCGAAACTACTCTAAGTAGCTACCGCTACACCCGGTACCCGCTATGTTATCAGGTTCACGTCTGCTGTGGAAACTAGAACGTAGATCTACCCTCAACTCGTTCTAGTCTGAACAAGGTGAACCAAGACTAGAGTAGAGAAGAGGTAGTGTCTCTTGAGCCGCTAGTGAGTAGTGTGCGGTATAATCATACTACTACTACTAGTATGTCTGACTGTGCCCATGGTGACTGGTATCTACCAGTGTACAATCACCTGATCTGAGTTGACATGATCACGTTTGCACATATCGTACATGACAATGTCAAAGTACAGGTTCAAAAATAAATACGCACAGCACGTGCGACGAGCGAACCAACTAAACAATCATAATCATTGATTGGGCGGGACTATGAACATGATGAAAGCCCACTCCCCTTTTGTTTGCTTGGCTCGAGTTGTCTCCCTTATTTTCTTGACGACGAAGAGAGACTAAATCTGAGTGAGGCGTTCTGGCCTAGCGTGCACGGACTTCTGGAGCTTGGTCAACGTGTGGATTGTGAGCCCTCCTCCTGCCCGCTTGGTGTCCCTTCAGAAGAAAATCGGACTAGCCAACAGAACGGCCTGGAACTCAACTCGTGCGATTATCTTCCATTACTGCACTAGAGAAGTGGAATCGACGATTTCTCAGCTCATCACATGCATACAGCTGCAAGAGGATTGCTGGTGTAACTAACTAAGGCAACAGTTCCAGAGAGAGTTACCCGTGCTGGGCTAGCAGTAGTGCTGTAGCAGTGCGCTAGATCTATGATAGAGCCGCAGCCCTTCAGACAGCAACGCTGGCACATAGTGGACTAGTCGGGTAAGTTCAGAGCTAAAGTTCAATGAGACAACGGTCATGTAGACCAACACGTACTCCATCAAAATTGAGCATCTGATCGCGATGAGTCTCAGACTTCTACTTGGCACAGTGGCAGAGACTCGACTCGCAGTCTGACAACTGATCGTTCGAACACTGCTGGTACTACATTGTAGTGCTAGAAATCCAGCAGAGCCGGAGTTGTTGAAGGTTGTGGGAGATGAAGCGAACTCAAGTACGTGCGTAGCAGCTTCCAGATTATTTGACACCACAAGCTGTATGAGTATGGTGGCACATGACAGCCAGGCAGGAGAGACGGTGGAAAATGGACAATTGGGCACCACCGATAATGACGAGGCAATAGTGTATCATCCTCGTCGAAGAGGTAGCGTGGTCGATGAGCATGTTGGAGATCGTCATGGATCGCAGTGTGCGACAGGCATCGCAAGCACTGCCAGTACAGACTTCACCGAAAAAGAACCCAGCGCAGCACCAACCCTCACACGCCTGCACAGGTCTGTCATCTTTCTAGTGCTCGGCATAAATGGATTGTTCTCCATGATTTGCCTTAGCATCATGATACCGTTCTTTCCGACAGAGGCAGCTCAGAAAGATCCCCATCCCAACAGCGTTGAAGGCCTGTCAGCCATTGGTTTCATATTCAGCATAACAGCATTCATGGAATTCCTCACAGCCCTGTTTGTTGGTAAGATACTGCCGCACAGTGGGCCGAAAATCGTCGTCATCCTCGGTGGAATGATGATAAGCGGCTCGATTGCTCTGTTTGGATTCGTTAATCGCATTGATGACTGGCCCCAGTTTTTGGGCATTTGCTATGCTCTACGTGCAGTGCAAGGGGTTGGTACTGCATTCGTGCAGACTGCATCGTTTGCCCTACTCGTCGGTGTCTTTCCCGCGTCGATCAGCCTCGTTTCGGGACTCTTGCGCGGCTTCAATGGCCTGGGATTTGCTATTGGCCCGGCTCTGTCGGGTAGCATTTATGACCAGCACGGGTTTCTCCTGCCATTCGTCATCTATGGTGGCATTATGGCTGCCAGTGCAGCGGCCGTCCTATTTGTACTGCCCGGTGACATTGAAACTGAAGCGGACAGAAAGAGCAAGGACATTTTCATGGCTACATTGAAGCTTCCCATGTCCGCACTGTGGCTGGTGACAGCGCTCGTTTCTGGGGCGGCCGTAGGTTTCCTTGAGCCCGGCATCTCACCGTATCTACGCGATGAGTTTGGTATCAGCCCGTCACGTGTTGGGCTCATATTTCTACTGCATTCCGGTGTCTATATAATCACAGCACCGCTCACTGGCTACGTCGGCGATCGCTACATCAAACCAAAGTACCTGGTGATCATCGGCAGCTTTCTCCAGGGCGGCGCACTGGTGCTACTTGGACCAGTGAAGACGGCAAGTGTCCTGACACCGGCACTCTGGCGGTCGACGCTGTCAATGGCCATCGTGGGCGGCGGATCGGGAGTGTCGCAAACATGTCTGGCACCGGGGATGCTAAACGCACTGTACAAGGCCGGCTTCACTGACTCGGTAGAGCTACATGGCACTGCAGCTGGCATGATCACGGCCTTCTTCTCGTTGGGCATCGGTATAGGACCGCTTGTTGGCAGCGCTCTCACTGGTGTTGTAGGCTTTCCAGATGCGGCAGCCATATTTGCTCTTGCCCTTCTTGCCAACGGGTTTGCATTCATTGCATTCGATGTGTATGAATGTATACGTGCGTTTGTGCGCAAGAGTGGCTCCTGCAACACTATTGCTGACACACCTAGCGAGACAACTCCGCTTATTCGTGATATGCAGGAATCCACAGGTGTATAGAGCTGTGAACGAGCCTCAGTGGTCACGTGGCTGAGAACACTTCTCCTGGCGTTGGTCTCCTGGTCATAGTAGGGAGGTTTAGTCCCACGTAATCCGTGGGTACTTTACGTGAGTGTACCACGTGATACTCAGTGACCCACGTACAGGCGTTTTCTGATTCACGACATACCGTGTATGGAGGCTCACCCAGGCTCACCCACGTTCCGCCAGAACGTGGGTGAAAATCAGAATGGAGCGCATTGTGTGAGCTGTGAGGGTGCTCAGCTGAAGAAGTTTCCGAAGCACGAAATCGAAATAATTCGATGAGCTTCTAAGCTTCGTCTTTGAACAGGTTTGGGCCTTTCGCTTCATGCTTTTGTTTGTTCCGTGTGACTAAACACAACATTGCAAACGTGGGTCCATTGCAGGAACTTTACGTGTATCACCCACGTTCCCCGTATCAATTACGTGGGACCAAACCTCCCTGGTGTATAATGCAGGTGTACGTTTGTTGATGTGCACAGCAGCTGATGTCCAAGGTCAGCGCTAACTCCTGAGATACTGTTTTTTAAACTGTTTGGTGGTTGATAACTTATAAGTAATGTTGGTTTTAACTTGATACTTAAAGACTCCGGTCACGGTTCTTGAGAAAATTTAATATTTATCTGGGTTGAGAGCAGGTAGTTCTGTCAACACAGGCTACAAGTTTGAAATAACTATAACACTTAAAAAAACTTCTGAGGTACTTGTCTTTGCGGTCACTCTCTTTGGTCGATTTTCAGGAAGCACTGCTTGTTCGTTTTCCAGTGATCCCATTTCTTGTTTGGTTGTACAGACTCAGTGTTGCGGGTTGCTTGTCCATGGTAGTCTGTACGGTCTGTGTTGAGCGTGTCTGTACTGTAGCGGGTACTGGAGAATGTTGTTGTGGTCTGCTGAGCCGCTGCCTTTGCCGAACCTCGGTTTGCCTGAGGGGTTTGTTTGTTGATAACATAATGTATTACACTTCATGCTCTTGACAAATATTGATCTGATGATGATTGAAAGGAGGTGCACATACAGTTGTGCTCGGTGAAATCCGACCCAAAGGGCAGGTGGAATCCTGATAATTCGAACCTCAAAATGCCAGGAAAAAACTTCTAATTATCCGGACATTCTAATTATCCAAACATGAACCCACAACACAATAATGTATGTCAAAATGCTCTCATGGTCACGCGTGCACGCAGAGTTGCGCTATGGAACTTTGACACAGATTTCGCGGATATTGAACTGGCGGCACAGCCTGCTCATGCAAACTGAACTGACCAGAACAATGTACAGTGAACTTCGAATTACACTTTGCTAACTTCGAATTGTAAGACTTCGAATTAAGTTCGAGGTTCGAATCGTCAGAACTTTTTATGCGGGACTCGTATTGATAGAAATCAGTCCTAGAAAAACTTCTAATATTTAGCGTCCTCAACTAATAACCACATACGTGTTCGGCTGAAACTGTACTGCACTGGTGAAAGTCACCGTGACATTGGCATTGACATTTTTTGGACTAGTCCGTCGTTCTGGTCTGAACGAGGTGAACAAGTAGAGGTAGTTGAGCTGCGAGTGTGCAATAGTCGCTGACCACCAAGCCACTACACAACTAGCTAGGAGTACAGCCTGCAGGGCTGGCTGGACTAGATCTGCTCGTGGAGCAAGAGTTTATCCTTTATACGTATCCAAGTTCTAGTTTCCTGTTTTTGAAACACGAAACTCGGAGTTACGAGAAAGATTTTTTGGTCTCTGTTGTTCTGCCCCGTGTAGCCTAGTTTAGCCTTTACCAGTGTTTACTGGCTTTAGTTTAGGTCATGACTCATGCCATGGTTACCCACTGCCACCCCAATGCGACCCATCGGAAGTAACAGTTAGTTACGACGTGTCGTTACGTTACATACAGTCATGACTTGTACTAGTTCCAGTCACTGAGGGCCGTCCACACATGCCATCGATCGTCGCTGCACCAGTTTCTACATCACAGAAACTCATCCCGCGAGGCGCAACCGCACACGAATGCACAACATGTGCCACTTTTTTGCATACAGAAAAGTGTCCGAGGCTCCTAACAGCCACCAACCAACTCTGCTTCATAACACGCAAATGCTTCCTTCGCTGATCAGATGGATCGATCGAATAAACCATACTCGGCAATCCAAACTTCGCAAAGTGACACGGATGGTCTTGATCTTTAGATTCTTTGCGGCCATCAGTTCTGATGATCTCAGGCGACTTGCTGTCACTCTTTGACAGACGTGCCAAAACTAGGAGGTAGAGGTGCACGCCACAAGGCCTACAGTGTACAGCAGGGAGTGGTATTTGACGACTCCCTGGTGTACAGGTACTAGGTGTAGTGCTGAAGAGTGTCGTTCTTTGCACTTTTATAGTAAGCGTGAGCACCCATCTGTTCCAATCCAAGTGGCGGTAGACGCTGTGACTGCCTGTCCGCAGACTCTCACTGACCGTCTCTGTCTCACTCCTGGACTCCCTAGCTAGCTGAACACCTAGACCTGACGCCGTGGCTGTAGCCTAGTGTAGGTGCAGACTTCAGCAGCAGCAGCAACGCAGGCAATGACAACGCGTAGATCTACGGTGCGCTGCTACTGATACGAGCAGTTTGCCTTGTGACTTGCATCGCGTACATCGACGTGGGTAGTGCACCAAAACGGTCACACGCTTGAGAAGCAGTCGTCATTTGCAGCAAGTCCACGTTGACGGAAGGTCTGCTCGTATCTTGATTCGAAGATTAGCTCGATCTCCATTCCCGGCTCAGCAGAAACAGGTAAGTTTGTGCCTTGAGTACATTCTATTCATGAGTGTGATACATTGTGCATGCCCGCCATTCTGCGGCTTACGTGCCCCACTGCCCCCTCCAGTTTTAGGTAAATCAATAGCTATCGATATAATTATATCGAGTATGGGGACGTGGCTACTTATTTGTTTGTTGTTTATTTTGATTCGTACGGTAAACGGGAGCTTCGCGGACATACTGAGTTCGCGGACATACTGTCTGTAGCTCAGACTTTTGCGTGGACAACGAGAAGTACCTTACGAATAGTTTGCGTATTTTTGTGTAGCGTTTTGCTTTTGCTAGCATCATTCTGTTTGTCTGGTGTTTTGAGTTGGCTTCCAACCGGAGTGAGGTATGTACATGCTTTCCCGTGGCGCCCTGCTGAGTTGTCGACCCTGCTTCGGCGTGCCCAACGCTTTCTTTCAAGGCTTCACTCGGGTCAGATACTCCCGGTTTTTGAAGACGGGTACACGGTGTTAGTGCTTTTCCCAAGCAATTGCTCAGTGCGTACCCCACCAGCGGCTTCCTTTTCGGACCAAACCGGGTCCAGTTCAGCCATTCCCGTGTTGACCCGTACTACAATAATCTCTTATTGTGTTGAACCCGCTTTGAATGACTTGTATGTAGGTCTACCATGTCATGATGTACTGCGGCCGTCGGCACCCCTCCTTCCCGGCCAATACGTGTGCCGGTGTGGGGGCGGGGTGGGGGCGGGGCAAGGATCTCGGATGTTTGAAATGCACTAATGTACAGTGAAACCTGTCTAAGACGACCGCTCAAGGGACCTTCAAAGTGTGGTCTCTGTAACAAGGTGGTCTCCTTAGCCTTTTACTGGAAATAGCATCCCTTAGTCCTGTCTGCAGTCCTGTCTGCGGTGGCCTTCTGGGACAGGTGGTCGCCTCAGTTATCCGAGTGGTCGCCGTGACAGATTTTAGTGAAACCTGTTAAGACGACCACTCCAGGGACCTTCAAAGCGTGGTCTCTGTTACCAGATGGTCTTTTTTTTTACCCAGGGTCATTTGACTGGAAATAGCATGTGCGTGCACATAATCACCATTTCTTCATGCACGTGCTGCACAGTACAATGCATCTTCAGCCAGGCGAATCAGCAGGTGCTCACTGGCGAGCAGTCTAGTGCATTGTCTGTGTACCTGTACATCCATTCCTATAGCTCAAGACTACGTCCGAGCGGCAGTTATGAAAGGGCGCGGTGCTGCGGACTGCAGTGCGAGCAAACTTGGCTCGTACACAAAGCTCGTGTTGATTTCACTACGTCAGTGATGTCATCAACATAGTGCTTCAATATAGTGCGTAGGCGCAGGAAGCACAGCTGTAAAAGACCTGTTCTGTCCGATACACAGCAACTTGTAGATACACAGGTCACCTGTTGCAACCAGCTCGTGTTCGACCGCTTTAGATTTTTGCCGCTTGGACCGTCCAGACTAGTACTCTTAGTTAGTTTGTGTATGTGAGCCAGTCGGTTGATCTAACGTATGTGTCTTGGTTTTGTTGGTGTCTGTTTGTACGTCTACAGATCTCAGCCTTCTATAATACCAATAACTATGCCGGTGAGCTTTGTGGGTGGATTGTATGTGTAGCATGACTGCTTGAGCGGAGGCACCCCAGAGGTACTAGGTGCCAGGACGCAGCATTAATCTTGTGAAAGGTCTTGTTGAATGTTCAATCTGTAGATTAATTATAATTCTCAGTTGTAACTTGATTAGAGTCACTGCTGTGTTTGTTTGACTGTACGATGCATTGCTGTTACTACTTGAATGGCATGGCCATGGATCGGTCTAGGTCTAGTGGCCAACCAGGTAGTTGACAGAATAAGGTAACTTATTTGACATTCCAAGCTAGTTCGCTCACACAGAACGTTTGCTCCTCTGCTCCACACTCGGTTTTTAAGATAGTTTATTTTTGAGAATGGGTTGAAGAAGAGGCTGCAAGACTGGAGCCCAGCGACCCCAAGACTAGGATGATGGAATGGAGAACAGCTCCGTATAACCGTCATATTTGTCAAGCCGTTGGTTACCAAACAGCCAAATTAGTGTATTGTTCAACAACAGAGTACTGACGTACAAGTATGTGATCTATTCGGGCGGGCCAGAAAGCTTGCTCGCCCAAGGAAGCAGCAAGTTTAGCAAGAGTACATAACCTCCAAGAGTGTGCCACTCTAGTCTATGGGGCCTGCAAAGGCAGAACTTCATGTGACAAACCTACACACATGATTTGCAGCTTGTGCATGATAGCTACAAGATTGTACGCCACCCCGTTTGGGGTACAACTCTCTTGTGGTCACGTTGCACTGTTTGCCAGTGTAACCTATCGAGCCATGTCACATGGTGTTAAACTCTGCTGTCGCAGCACTGGATAGGGGTTGTGCAGGCAGTTGCACCATCCTGGCCCGTGGGGTTATGTACTCTTGGTTATACAAAGGCACACAATGAAAACCTTGGCAAATTTATTCCGTTGTGACGGAGTCACAACGGAATAAATTTGCCAAGGTTTTCATTGTGTGCCTTTGTGTACGCCGCTCTGCCTGAATCAGGCATTGAGCACTCTTGCAGAACCAAAGCATATTGCCTCTGTACTCTTGGTTATAGTATGACGGCGCTTCGGTCTTCAGGTGTAAGGTTGTACGGGCTTAGCTCTTGTGGCAAGCTTCCTCAAATTTAGGCGAGCTGCTTTCCCGGCAGCACTTTGGATCAGGAGTCCGCAGCGATACACTAAGGGCTTTCCACATGTACGTCTGTCTACAACGCAAGACGAGGTGCGCTCTTGCTCGCCTGCGAAGTCACCAGCATTTTTTGTAGGACAAAGGGTGATTCGCCTCTAGCTCAGAAGGTTTAGTGAGTACAGCACTGATGGCTGTGAATTCAAAGATATAGTCGTACGGCTGCATGCATGACATCTGCTACGAGATGTAAACCATGTTTGCTCCACCGCGAAAGTGTCGGAACCCTCGCAGGACAAACCGCAGTTTTGCAGAGCTCAAGAATACTAAAAAGTCTAGCTTCTGATTTACTGGTAGCTCAGTACATACAGGTAGTTGTTTTCACGACGAGACTCGGGGTATGGCATTACTCTCAAGCTTCTTACAATGTGAATGTGGTGAGGTTGCTCAGGCTGAATTCTAAACGATGTCATATTGCATGTGCCTGTGTTTGTCTGGCTGTGCGTGCGTGTCCAGACCCCAACAGTTACGCCCAACCCAGGCTTCAGTGCCGAGGAAGAGTCCCAGGCACTGCGCAAGGCCATGAAGGGACTTGGTAGGTCAACCTTTCTAGGCTAAACACTTCTAAGAAAAGTAATGCCTGCAGGTATCTACTTTGCTCTTGCTTGCTGCATGGTCTTCATTAGGAATGTTTTGGGTTAAATATCATTGGTGGCAAAGGAGTGGATTCCTGTACCAGTGCGGATGGAACCTTCCTCTACATGTGTGGACAGAAAACACTAACATTCTATGTATGGTGGATTGGCTTCCTGCCTTCCCGGAATTCTGCTTGCAACGGAACATGTTCATGCACACCTCTCTCCTGTCTCTCCTATTTTGCTGTAAATAGGCACCAATGAGAAGGCTATCATTGAGTCTGTGGCTCGCATGTCCAACTCTCAACGCCAGGAGACCATCAAGACATTCAAGACCATGTTTGGACGGGTATGGTCAGGTTGTTCTGTGTATAACATTGTCTCTAGTATCTGTACCTTGCTTGACATAGAGTATGTGTGGCTTGGCCATTGTGTACATACATGTACATGTACCTACAACAGGTGGGTTGGCCAAGTGCACATTGTGGTGGAATTCACCAAACTTGGTGGGTTCAAATTCGCAAATGTACTGTACTGCTCCACTGTAGTGGAAGATAGGAGCGATAATTCTGACTGTGACTATGAGAGTGTCGACCATTTCGACCACCTGCTGCAAAACTGCAAGAGAATGCAACACTATTCTATGTACACTACTAAAATGCCTTGTAGTCGGGTGGGTCTGGGTGAAGTTGCGGTCTTGTGTGGAAGCGTGTCTATTCCCGTGCTTCTCGTGTATTGTCTTTTCAGGATTTGATCGATGATCTCAAGTCTGAGCTTGGAGGTGACTTTGAGGACACCGTGCTTGCTCTGTTCATGAAGCCAGCCGACTTTGATGCAAAGTGTCTGCACAAGGCTATCTCGGTAAGCGGTCGATCAGCTCAGTTTTGCACCAAGGAATATAGGCATGCAGGTACACTGGGCTGTGTGTGTGATTACAGCACATCAACATGATGTCTTGTTGTACGTAGTACAGCTGTAGCAAGCACGTGAGCTAGAATCGAGCAAGAATTGTCCTCGGTAGTGATACGGGTCTGCTGAAGAGGGCCGACTGGTAAAGGGCAATCACATGCACAAGCGTTTGCATGTTCCATCGTAATTGTCAAGCGAACTAATTTGAAGGATCTTAGTTGTGCCTTCTGGAGGTGCCGGCGTTGCGTGCAGGGACCAATGCTACCAAGACACCAAATTCCGTGTATCGGCAACACCACACAAAGATACTTGTTTGTGTCTGTTTGAATTGCAGGGCTTGGGTACTAAGGACAAGGTTCTGATTGAGATCATGTGCAGCCGAACCAATGAGCAAATCGCTGAGATCAAGGCAGCATACAAGAAGAGTAAGTCTGTTCAGTAGTGTGCTTTCCTGCTTTCAGCTACCACCTTCATGGTGGAAAGCATTGATTTGAAAGCCAGGGAGGGGGGGGGGGGGGACTTCCTGTATCCTCAAGTGAAGCTTCAGACCGGTGAGCATCGGTGTAACACAGTGCTATGTTTTGTTATTGTCGCATAGAGTTCAAGAATGAGCTGGAGAAGGACATCAAGGGTGACACCAGCGGTGATTACGAACGTCTCCTTGTCTCATTGTGCCAGGTAGGTGATAACTCTAGTCATACGGTTATCGGTGGATTCCAATATTTGGTACTGATCTCAAGTTTATTCCCCTGCAATTCCACGAGAAATATACTGTGTTCTGTGTTAGCACTGGAAATTATTCACCAAGAAAAAGTGAACAGGACATTAAAAAAAAAGTTAGAATGGCACACAACCGAAACTGAGTGCGTTAACAGTAAGAAGCTTACAACACACCAAAGCATCAACAATCAAGTGTGATGTAAGCAGTCGAGAAGTGAACTGCCAGAAGAGCAAGAAATATGCCAACCCCACCTGGACTCTTAACCTGGGTACTTGCTTGTCATGAGCAGTGCTCTAACCATCTAAAGTTGTAAGCTATGGGATTTGATGTTTTCCCAATTCCCATGAAATTAATCAAGTTATATTATAATCACCAAAAAGATATATGTACTCATTGAAAAAAGGCCTGGATTTGACTTGGTGGCGTTGGTAATGGTAGTGTGTGCAGCAGTAAGCCACTGTTCTACATTATACATACTTTATTCAGCTATTGCTAACGTACGGCCCCTCTGCGTTGTGCCGATGTCTCTTATCCAGGGTGGCCGAGAGGAGAAGCCGGTTGACCCTGCCCTGGCTGCTGCAGAGGCCCAGAAGTTGTATGAGGTAAGAAGAATAACTGAACATCGGGCTTTTATGCATCACGTGCATTGCTGCTTCTCCGAATGCAGAGAAACGCAACATTGCAGGACCTGGTGGTGACGCACTTAACAGTCATCGGGAGTTGCACCTGTCTGTCACCAATGCAACATTCTGAGTGCGTACAATGGGACGTTCCCAAGCTCTGCCCTAAAAAGTAACAGTGTGTGTCCATGGACTTTGGTGTACTATTACACATACACATGTTGTTACAGAGCCTTGTTTGTATAGTGTATAGTGTGTTGTATTATTTCGTAATGGACGTGGGCAATGCTGTCTACTGCAGGGTGATGCTTCCGATGCCTGCCGAAAAGTGCATACGATCATATCACTTTGTGAACTCCCCTACATTGAAGTTGCAAGATCTGAACTGCCAAAGTGTGTACCCTGATGTCCGTGTGTGTGTGTGTGCGTGCGTGTGTGTGCGCGTGTGTGTGTGCATATTCCTCCAGGCTGGTGAGAAATCGTTCGGCACTGACGAGTCGGTCTTCAACTACATCATCTGCCTGCGCAGCTACGACCAGCTTCGTGCCACGTTCCACGAGTATGTCAAGGTAAGTTGGTAGCAGCATTAAAAGTTTAGTAGAACCATTCTGGTACAGCAACCTTGTCTCGTTGCACAGCAAGTATTCCAAAGTTCAGACGACTAATATCGTGCAGACTGCCAGTGATACTGGTCGTATAGCATGCTAATCATTAGCCTATCCAGGCTACAGGAATGGTTCATTGTGTTGATGACCACTAGGCCAAGCTACTAGCAAGTTTGCAACTAACTGCAGAATTATTTTCTGTGCAATTGATCTGATAACTAGCTGTCTGGACACACCATTATCAAGGCAATCAAGAACGAGTTTTCTGGCAATGTTGAGGATGGTCTGTGCACCGTGGGTAAGTTTGAGGCCCCATGCATATACCGTACTGTCGCATATTAAAGCCGAGCTTTTTCCTGTAGAAGCCAATGTCAGTACTACAGTTGCGCTCGGTGAAATCCGACCCAGAGTGCATATTTGGCGCCCTCAATTTGCACGGCCATTGACGCCCGGGAAGTGACACGAATGTAGCTGTGCACATGTACAAATACAATGATGTAATCAGGATTGGTACAGGGCACCAGTTTTGCACTTTGGGTCGGATTTCACCGAGCGCAACTGTGGGTACCGTAGGCTTCAACTCGGGACAGTCTTCTATTCGAACCAGGTACTATTTCTATGTAGGCTTCAACTCGGGACAGTCTTCTATTCGAACCAGGTACTGTTTCTATGTAAGTCCACACTAAAACCAGGCTTGTGTGCCGCCAGTGCTTCGTGAAAATCAGGCTTGTATTCAAAACAGGCTTCTATACAAGACACTATGGTACAGCCTAGATCAGGTAACATGTCCAGTGGTGCAGTACGATCAAGGATAGCTACTTGGCGGACTAAACTTCTGGGTAAAGAACTTGCGTATGCACATACTCCTGTTGTGTAGATATGGATGATTCTATCGGTGCTAGAAGCAAGTCCTCTCAGCTAACTAATGTTCATTGTACATGTGTTGTGTATTGTGTTCATTGTGTGTGTTGTGTATTGTGTGTGTGTGTGTTTGTTGTGTGTGTGTATTGTGTGTGTGTGTGTGTATTGTGTGTGTGTGTGTGTGTGTGTGTGTGTGTGTGTGTGTGTGTGTGTGTGTGTGTGTGTGTGTATTGGGTGTGTATTGTGTGTGTATTGTGTGTGTGTGTGTATTGTGTGTGTGTGTTTGTTGTGTATGTACATGTTCATTGTGCATGTGTTCATTGTGCAGCTAAGGTAGCTATAAACCCAGCGGAGTTCTTTGCCGAGATGGCGTACACCTCCATGAAAGGCGCCGGCACTGACGAGGACAGGCTCATCCGTGTCATTGTCTCGCGCTCAGAGGTAAGCTAAACAAGTGGTGTCTGTGGGGCATTGAACACTACAACCAAGAGTACATAACCCCCCCCCCCCCCCCCCCAGAGTGTGCAACGCCTGATCCAGCTCTGCATAGGGTCTTGGTCGAGCGTAATCGGATCTTTGCGTCATAATACGGTACACATCTGAAGGGGAACCCGGGGATTCGTGGGTACTCTCGGATCAAAAACAACGGTGCCCTGCCTCGAGACCGGCCTTGCGCTGGTGTGTAGTGTACGCATGACATCAGAAGATCCGATTCCGCTCGACCAAGACTCTATGCAGAGCTGGATCGGCGTTGCACACTCTGGGGGGTTATACAGTACACGGTCGTTTCCCTGCACAACGCAAAGCAATTCTGGTGGAATTGTCTAGCCTAAAGCCTGATTCATACTTCATTTCGCGTACGGAAAAGTTGACTTGAGCTCAACTTGTTTGGCCCATCGTGCGACCGTCGCGCGATGATTTTCCCGTACGCGAAATGAAGTATGAATCGACCTTTACACTAGAAGAAAGTTACTGAGTAGTAAGCGATGGTTTTTCAGGCCCGTCGCACCGACTTTGGAGGTGGGGCGGCCCTGGAAGGGGGTCGGGGGGTCCTCCCCCTTGAGAATTTTCAAAAATTGAAGCCAATTGCAAGCATTTCCGGGCATTTGGTGCCATTTCAGTGCAACTACAATGAAAGACTTTTTGATTCTGCAACAAACGAAGAAGACGCTACGATCGGGGACATGGGTTCTTCATTATCCTCCCCCGGGAAAAAATTGAAGCCAATTTGCAAGCATTTCCAGGCATTTGGTGCCATTTCAGTGTGTTGTACTCGTAGTGCAATGAAAGACTTTTTTGATTCTGCAATAACCACGATCGGGGACAAGGATTCTTCATTATTTGCCACGTTTGGGCTGAGCTGCGATCAATGGCCGAAAAAGTGGGGCGGCCTCAACCGCCCCAGCTGTGACGGCCTTGTTAAAAGCTAGCATTGAGGAAAGCAGTCATTCCTGAAGCATAGATGTCACTATACATTGTACCACAGCCGGCCTCAAGATTTCTATTCTCTAACGGCTGGGTGGCTCTCTTCCCTTTCTGTTAACAGATCGACTTGGAAGACATCAAGACCGAGTTCCAGAAGGCGTACGGCAAGTCGCTGGCTTCGTGGGTCAAGGACGACTGTGGCGGTGACTTCAAACGCATGCTGCTGGCCATTGTTCGCTAAAACGGACACATAGTATATTTCACTAGCCCGAAATTTGACCAAGACATGAAACGATTTACTTTTGGTACGAGTAGATCATTCTTAATCCATGAAAAACTTACACCGTATTCACGGCTGATCACACGAGCAGACTGACATCTATTTTACGCAGCTTTCAAGATCTTGAAGTTACCTTTTTATCATTTTTCCAAAAATATTCCTCCTATCTACAGTGATGTGCAGAGGTAGTAGTAGTAGACACACTATTTTCAGCGTCACGCATATACTTCTTAGTACAAGATATTTTCAGCACACTTCAACTGCTTCTTTATTGTGTGAGGCATGTGGAAAATGGGAAACTCTCACGTCCCCTCCTGGCTGGATCCAAGAACGCAAAATTAACAACTCGAGCCGAGGCCTTATTTTCTACACTGGGCAAAGAAAGGTGTGCTCAATCCAGAAGGCGGCTCTGATCTTTCGTGACAGCAACACGAACGCGCATGAACAGTATTTATGGCAAAGAAAACGGTGTTAAAAAGTATTTTCGTGAAGATAATAAAAAATATGCGTGCAGTGTTGAACAATAATACCCTACTGTCAGTACTGATGATGCTCCACATTTATGTACAAATACAAGATATGGTGTGTGTCCAGCGGTGGAAAGACATCATTCACCCACCAGGCAGCAGCGGCAGCAGCAGTGAACTATTTAATAGTGCATGTGCATAGCCAACATCCAGCAGCAGTAGCAAGTAGTAAAATACATGTGTACCTAGCTAATTCTGCAAGCATACAAAGCGAAGAGATTACTACCAGACAGCGCATCTCATATGTACAACAAGTTCTTCACGTCCAAAAGAAATCGCCGATAACAGCTATTTACAGTTCAATATACAACAGATGTTACACACCAACATACCATTTCGTCACACTAGAAGTCGCCGAACGGATTGCCACCCATTCCAGGGCCACCTCGTCCCCTGCCGCCTCCAAATCCACCACCAAACCCGGGGCCACGTGGCCCGGAAGGTCTGGGCGGTCCGAATTCATTCTCAAAACCGGGCATTCTGAAGTGGTCATTGTTGGGTCTAGACAGCATAACACATGCATGGGGAGAAAGAGAAAGAGCTAAGATCAGGACCAGTCAGTGAGTACCAGGTTGTTGTCCAGCCAGCTGCTGTGAATTCCATTCTACAGCCTGGATCCCCCGCAATGACAACCACCGGAGCACACAAACGCAACAGCAGCACCCCAGACACATATTGCTAAGTTTCTACTCCCTCCTCGTCCCCTCTGCCTTTCCTCACGCACTATCCATGAGTTGATACCTAGATACGTGTAGTAGTAGTAGTAGTAGTAGAATTGTGTGCATGAAGTCGTAAACCAAGTGAAAAAGATACTATAGTCAACTTTGCGAATAACGACATTCGGCGGGGCATCAGAAAGTGTCCTTATAACCGAAGTCCCATTAGAATGTATGTGAACCCATATTTTGTAAAGTATTAGTATGACATGCATATCAAAATCAAGCTCTTTACTTGCTCTATGTCAACGTGTACTTTATTTTCATATTGCAGTTGAAAGGAACTAAAAAGTCAATATGCAAGGGAAATAAATTGAAAGATATACCTTTTTGAGGCACTTACAGGGCCAGGGACGTGTACATGTATGATGATTACTGTACAATCATCATGTACAACTACATGTACAGTCAAGTTCGCTTATAACGACACTCGGCGGCGGGGCATCAAAAAGGTGTCCTTATTCGCGAAGTGTCGTTATTCGCGAAGTGTCGTTATACCCGAAGTCTCATTATATGTATTACAGTGGGATGGGACTTTGCTCTGGGCATGGAAATTCTGTCGCTATTCGCAAATTGTCGTTATATCTGCAGTCGTTATATCTGCAGTCGTTCTTGAATCTTAGCCAAGGTGACTGTACATGTAGGTGGGCTGGTAAATCCAACAATTTTGAAGCAAAATAAAAAAGGAAGAAAAAGCCCCCCCCCCCCCCCCCCTGGCTGCATTTTCTTGCATGTGTGCCTTTCTTTATCCATCACCATGGGTTCTGGTACTTCTGCATGACAGGTACATGTACTTGACTGTCACAGGTACTTGAAATAGCTGTCAAAAGCCCAGAAAGTTATTCAAGCAGTGAATATGACTTGGGGGGGGGGGGGGGGCACTAAAAGCATGTCGCTATTCGCGAACTGTCGTTATTCAGATAGTCGTTAAATCCGAAGCTAAATGTATACAGTTAGATGGGACTTTGCTCTGGGTATGGAAATTCGGTCGTTATATCCGCAGTCGTTATTAGCGAAGTTGACTACATGTAGTATGTGTTAGTACCCTGTAATCCTTTTGGGTGGCTTCCACCCCTGCCAATCCAGATTTGGTTTCTTTCCAGCCACTCCTGACCAGGTCCACCTCACAGGAGGAAAGGAGACAGCCAGGACACGTGTACTTGAAGTACCGCATTTTCCGGAGTATAAGCCGCACCCAGATTTTTTTGTCACGAAATACAGACATCTACCCTATTTATCACCGTAGTACATCGTAGTATACATGGTATAAGCCACACTGACTTTATTCGGGTGAATTACTGGTGTTTTAAGTGTGGCTTATACTCAGGAAAATACCGTGAGACATGGTCAGTCTGTTACTGTACAGAAAGATACCACTCCATGCGCCTGGGTGTATTAAACATTGAGCAGGTTTCTCGCACATACCATAAAGTCTTGTATAAAAGCCGCACTTGAATAGAAGCCGCCCTCGAATAGAAGCCGCAATTTTGGGCCCATCAAATCACACAAAAGCCTGGTTTTAGTGTTGACATACAAAGAAATACCTGTCTTGTATAGAAGCCTGTCTCATATAGAAGCCTGCAAATTCTCACCAAGAAAGTCATAGAAGCCGCGGCTTTTATACAAGACTTTACGGTAGTCATTATGCTGCCGGCTTGTGACAACAGACTTGCTGGCAGATCTGCTGAACTCCTCAAGTCCCTCTAGCTATCACCATGGTTACTGACTTGCCCCAAGACTGGCCGTGCTTCCGTGGACAGAAAAAAGGAGGAACCAACTTCCTTATGAAATATCGCCAAAGTCAGAAAAAAAAGGTTTGGAGAAACATGTTTAGACCCGATCAAGAAAAAAGAAGAAAAAAGTGTGCTGTGACCAGGATTCGAACCTGGGTTACTACGGCCACAACGTAGGGTCCTAACCACTAGACGATCACAGCTTGCTACAGGAGCACACAATCACTACAGCTATTCACCCACACAAACAGAAAAGAGCTCCTAGAAGAGAACCCCAAGAGGATGCGAGTAAAGAGAGTTGCACAGTTTGGTTGTTGTAGCTGTCATGTCCTAGTACCGCACGGTGTGCTGATTTGGCATGGGGTGGATCATGTGATGGGTCATGGGATGTTAAATTCTGCTGTCGCAATTCCCACAGACCAAAATTGCACAATACAGAGAGAGAGGCTCGGGAGAGAGAGGGAGACACGTTTTCCGAGTTTCATTTTCTTTTCCGCTTTGCAGACAGCCCAGCCAGCACTAGGTCAGACCGGAGGTAGCTAGATCGGTTGTAGTCGTGGTAGTAGAGGCACTAGTTGCAGCAGTTGCAGTAATATAGTTCAAAGCAGCTCGGCCATGCAGAAGGCGAATCTGTTCAGCATGGGCAAGCTCTCAAGCGTACTCCGGGTATCCATCACAACATGATCAGTACTGTACTTCCTCCGCGTCATTAAAATCATCGCTTCCCGGAGCAATTTATAAAATTTATTTTGTCCACTTGAAGGGCAAAGAAATCAGCTAGATATTGAGGCAGAGCATTGTCAACGGACCAAGCTTTAGTTTGTGGCCTCCCGCTTCGCTGCACTTGCAGCTAAGGACGACGTCTTCATCAGAGTTTGAGGCAGACCCTCCCGCACTCAACAATACGCCGAACAAGACGCGAGTTCAAATTCAGGTCAAGAAACTTCATTTTCTAGCGGCCCATGCCTCCAGGTGGCAGGCGATGACGGCAAACTAGCATTTTTCAAGTACACTGTACTTCAAAGTAACAACTTTCCAGGGCGATAGGGTAAGCAGTTCCGCACCTTCTTTCCTTGGCAAGCTCTTCGCTGATTTTGTTGGTGTTTTCAGACCTGCTATCTTCGCAGCAACATGCGCCACACGTAGCGCATTTTAGGAATTCGAGAACACTTTGTTCTTGCCATCGTCAACTTCAGCAGGCGAATTCAGGAGAGATACCAGGATTTTTATACCCGAGCTTGCAATCTTGATAAATGCTCACGCAAACGATGTGGGACGACACGAACTCCAGAAAAACGATTCACGGTCTGGGGCGGAATAGTGCGGAGCGCGATGAATTTGCTTGGTGCGGAAGAGAGCTCTGACAAAGTCTGAGACCACCAGGGCTTCAGTAACAAGTATACATTGCGCAGGAAGGGTCGCACCAATGCTCGAACACAGAAAACAGCTATTCCGACAGTCTGACTAAGCGGAGCAAGTCACATGAACATTGCGATGTGCGAAGCGACAATTTTAATGACGCGGAGGAAGCAGAAACTTTGATAACTGCTTTTCATCAGTGTGGCCAAAGACAATGAAGTACACCTCTAGCGGAGAGTAGAGGTATGCCGTATGGTCGTGTGACTACTTTCGTGGGGGAGAACTCAAATCAACCCGGGTCAAGTGGAATGCATCATGTATATCTCCAGTCAATCTACATGTATGTACACGGCGGGCTGAAACTCGACCCGGGTTGAAAACTGTCATGTAAACGCAGCCTAAAGCTGTGTTCACAACTGGCGCGTGTACGCGTGAAACCACGCGTTTGTGCGTATTTTTGCTGGCTTTTGGGGCGCCATGCGTACGGAAACGCGCCGAAATGGAAATTCCAACATGTTGGAATTTTCAGCGCGTATCAGGCGCGTACCAGCGTACATGCCAGTCACTTTGACTGGCGGGGTCAAAAAATTAGTACTCGAAGGTGTCGCACGCGCTCAGATTGCTGTTTTTCGTGAAAGCTTGAGCGTGCGTTTAGGCAGGCATGAATCGCAAGCGTACCGCGTCCACGCGCCAGTTGTGAACACAGCTTAAGGCTGTGTTTACATGACAGTTTTCAACCCGGGTCAAGTTTCAGCCCGGGTTGAAAGTCTGTACGATAGACAAAAGAGGGGAGCGTTTACATGAAGACAGTTGACCCGGGTGAAATACTGATATGCCGCCAAAAGTCCACTTCTACAGTCCTGTATGGTCACGTGAATCCGTTCGCGCGAAATTTGCATCTGCAGTGCCGTTCAAACCTGGCGCGAGATACGCACAGATGTATGTTTGTACGATTTTCTTGACCCGGGTTGATTTCAACCCTCCCCTTGGGGGGGGGGGGGGGGTGGGGGTGGGGGGAGGGTTGAAATCAACCCGGGGCGAAATTTCAACCCGGGTCAAGCGCAATGCGTCATGTAAACGCGCCATTCATTTTGTGTACATGGCGGGTTGAAATCTGACCCGGGTTGAAATGCTTCATGTAAACACAGCCTAAGTGATCAGTCACTACTGTAAACCTGGAAAGTCTAACGAGTCACAAAGTCTAACGTTTTAACGACCAATTTTTTTCGTTATTTGAAGAAATCTTATCGCGAGATGTCTGTGTAAAGATGCGCATACAGATGGGCGGCCGGGTAAGCCATCGTTAAACTTTCTGCGCGTTATCGTGCCAAAATTACAAAAAAAAAACATTACGACGTTTTGGTCGTTAAACTCTCCGGTTTTACAGGATATTCATTATTCACACAGCAGTACACAAACATGCTAGCATGCACATACATGTACACATGCACAATCACAAGTACAAGCACATGCACCTCCCCCCCCCCCCCCCACACACACACATACACATATACCAGAAATGATACCAATTCCACACGATGCTTACCCAAAGTCTCTAGGGCCAAATGGACCAACAGGACCGTACGGATCAAATCTTGCACCAGGTGGAGCAGCTCCTCTGCAGATTAGGTACCACACACGTACAGACAGAACAGGAAAATAATTATGCTAGGGCCATGCAGCTCCTCTCAGAGAGCCTCAGAGGTATCTTCGGCACAGGGATTTCAAAATGACAGATAACGTGAAGATGGGCTGAACACTAAATTTACCAAATACACAAATAAGAAAACTCACCAAACACTAGTAAGTTGTACAAGGCGGGCTGCTCTGAATGTGCAGCTCACATATCCTGCCAAGATGATGAACACTTGATTGTGTAGTACCCCCCCCCCCCCCACACACACACACACTCCAGCTTAGTGAGAGCACAGCCTTGCTTGCTTGGTACATGGTTTGGGGGTTGTACCAGGCAAGCAAAACGCACAAATCTCAGGGTTCTAGCCAGGTCAAAATAGTGGGGGGGGGGGGGGCAGGGAAAACAGTTACCCCGGTCCATTTTCAAAATATCTGTCTTGCAATGCGAAAGGCAACGTACGGGGCGAACACCTGACTTCACCCCAGACAAATGTGCCTTTACGAACCCTCTAGTACTGACTACCGACTGCATTTTCATTGAATGGCATGAAAAACACAAAATCTACATCAGCAAAGTTGACAGAAGAGTATGATGTTCGTGTTCCAGTGCGTGCGCGTGTGTGAAACCCGCGGTATAACTTCACTAATCACAACAATGCAATGCATTCTACTCGTACATCTATCTACTATACTATTAAGCAAAACGATATTCAAGGGAGTAAGGACAACACAGCAGAGTCTTACGCAGGCAGACGTCCACCGGGAATAAAGCCCACACCGCCAATGCCTCCGCCAATACCTCCGCCAATACCTCCGGCGGGAAAGCCGCCAACGCCCGACGATGGTCCCTGGTGCCGAGGGTCGAACATCATACCACCGTGGCCAAAGCCGCCAGGTGTGAGATCAGCACTGCCTACATTAATACCCCTGTAATAAAGTGGATGCGTGTGCACACATATACATGCACACACAAACACACACACACACGTGCACACACTTGCACGCAGACATGCATACGTGCATGCAAACGTGGGCACGCGCGCGCGCACACACACACACACACACACACACACACACACACACACATACACACACATACAGATACACACACACACACACACACACACACACATACACACACGCACACACACAAATACTTCACTGGAAGCACAACACATCATCTCTTGTCTGTGGAGAAACAGAAGGTTCAAAAAATAAATGTTACGGTTCGGGTGGGACTCAGACTGACTTTTCCACGTCCACAGGAACGCCACCACTCTCACTCTCAAGGAAAAAGTTGAAAAGAAATATACCAACCAGTGCCTCTCTCCCTCGCTCTGCTTTGTGGTCCAGAAAACTCGGCATAAAATTAAAAAGTACAGAAAAAAGTAAACCACAAAGTGGTCCACTGCCCCAGGGGAGGCTCGAACTCCCGACCTTCGCATAACTCAGTCACAGAAGTACTGCTTATAAGTACGACGCGCTAACCAACTACGCTACTGGGGCTTCATGTGGAGAGGTGTGGTATGTTTAGGTTTGTTGATGAAATCTCACAGGCCAGGTCTTCGAAAAATTATACGAAAATGCACACTGTCGACGGAGCTCAATTAGTACTGTTACTTGGTGATGGAGCTGTAGTCTCTGTCCACATCTTTGGCGTGACGGATGATAGTCCACTGTCGGCCATTACATCGGCGATGGAGAAGTTTGGAACCACTGTTGGTCTCTCAAAGCGGGAAGAGAAGTCTGTGGATGGATGTACGTTCACGACTGGCACTGTATTTGTAAATGTTGTGCCCAAGTCCACCGTACCGTCTACAATTGTGCTGCCTGGCTCCGGTCAAAAAATTTGCGTTTGGCACAGGGGTCAAGTTCCCACGTGCTTCAAGTGTGGCTCCCGGGCGCACCTCGCAAAGGACTGCACGCAGCACAACAACAACTCTGTATCTGCCTGCGAATCCACGCTGTACTCTCGCATTCATAAGGCTGGTTCAAGGTCGAGTACAGGTCAGGTCATGGACCCTGAGCGTGAAGTACTGGTTCATGATAGTTCAACTGCTGACCCGGAGAGGACTACAGATGGAGCTGCTGGACAGCCTGCAGTTCAGGGCGAAGTGCAAACCTGTCAAACCACTGACATGCTTTCACAGATACTGCAGCAGGGACGCAGTGAGACCAGGACGCCAATGCAGGAGGGCAACAGATTTTGCAGTGGCAGAGGGAAGGCAACTCATCAGTCACCTGACACTGACAAAGATGGATTTACCATGGCGTCAGGGAAGCAGCCCCCTTTCGCGAAATTTTGCTCGGCATTTCCTTTCACTGCCGATATTTTGCTTCCATTTTTCTCTTCCAGTTTAATAGCTCCTCCAAATTGCCAAAATGGCTTCGAATGTTACTTCCGCTTTGGTTGAAGAAGATGTTATAAATGAACAAACTGAGGACAGTGGGGGGGGGGGGGGGAGGCTGTGCTGGTGTTCATCTATCTTGGTGAGGTGTTAACTCGTTTTAATTCTCCCAAGTCCGCCGAAATATCCAGGAAACGTTCAGTGCCTTCTAATTTAACTTTTGGAAATTCAGCAAAGAGGTCCTGCCCTGGGAAGTCTTATGAGAACAGTGCCAGTAATGTTATCGGTGATAGCGCTAAGGAGAGGGTGAAACAGTTTCCTGATGAGTTCTTGACGGCGGATGCAGGAGTTCTGTTTTGTAGTTGTGGTCGGGAGGAGCTTCCCACCAAGGAGAGCTCTATTGCAGCTCATGTTCAGTCACGAAAGCACACAAAATCCAAAGAGAAGAAATCAAAGGCCAGTGAGGAACTGACAGCAACAACAACTGATCACTTGCGGAGTTATGTGCAGCAATACCACCCAGTTGGTGAGAATCTGCCTGAAAGTGCCAGGCTCTATTGACTGAGAGTCACCCTGTGTATGCTTGAGGCTGGCATTCCTCTGACCAAAGTATGTGGAAGCTTCAAGGACCTTCTGGAGGATGGAGGTCTACGGTCGACATCTGCTGGCCATCTCCGGGAGTGTATTCCCATAGCCCATAGCATGCTCCTGAAGAATGTATGCAAGGAGCTTGAAGGCAACCCCATTTCCATTGTATTTGATGGATCGACCAGACTGGGTGAGGCATTTGCCTTGGTAGTCCGCTTCGTCACGGAAGACATTAACATCTGCCAACGACTGGTTTCCTTGAAGTGTAGAGAAGTCTATGTCAGGAGCTGATTGCCAGTGGTTTGCTGGTGGACATCCTGTTGGAGACCCTCCATGTACTCCGACGCAATGTTGTTGTGGCAATTAGGGATGGTGCTTCAGTGAATGGTGCTGCAACAGGGGCGTAGGAGGGGTTTTGGAAGTGGTACGACCGAAGGTCGGCGCGGCTGAAAATTTTGTAAAAAAGACACAAAATCCTGTGTTCTGGGACTGTGCAGTGTGCAATCGAGTAGAGTACAACTAGTACTCAGTACGACTGCAGATGCATGGCAGATGCATGGCAGATGCATGGCAGATGCATGGCAGATGCATGGCAGATGCATGGCACATCTACGAGTACACGTCTACAGTAGAAAAAGGTCAAAGTCTATGCATCGATGGATCCTGATTTTTTTATTACGCTTTTGCACGTTCCGGACGGGCCACACTTTTCGAAAAGTGGTACGGCCATGGTCGTACCAGTCATAGCGGGTGCTACGCCCCTGTGCAATGAGGACACATAGCCCACTCTTTCCAACCATCATCGATGTCACCTGCTTTGCGCATACTCTGGATTGACTCGGTTGGGGTGAACTTCAACATCCCCACAGCCATAGCGTTTGTGAACACATGGGTGTCCCTCTTTGCCCACTCCTTTAAGGCTCGAATTGATTTCAGAGAGCAGACCAGAATGAGCCCTAAGCTGCTATCTAAAGCCAGGTTGTGGCCGTGATGGGAGGTGATCGAGCAGATCTGCAAGCTCTTCCCTGATGTCCAAGAGAAGTTTTGCATCGACGAACTACCACTGATTGTCTAGAGTGCTTTTAAGAAAAAGAGAGAATAACACATGAACATTGTCACAGTCAGGTAAGAGCATTCATTCACAAACCAAATGCACCAATTAATTATACATTAAAATGTATAATTATATTGGTGCATTTGGTTTGTGAATGCTCTTACCTGACTGTGACAATGTTCATGTGTTATTCTCTCTTGCTTTTTCTGTTTAAAAAAAACAACTTTTCAGTATTTTTTGCTCTATCAGCTAGCTGAACACTGCAGTTGGCATACAGGTACTTGGTGTTCTGCTTGATGCACAATGTCAAGTGAGCATTTCTCATAGTTATTGGCATTATGTCAGCATCAGCTGTATCTTCCGGCACATGCAAATTTGTGCATACAAGTAGTTGATATTGACGCAGAAGTGTATACAACTCATGTACTATGCATCTTTGGTTTCAATTTTTATAACTCAACAGAGGTGGTTATAGTGGACTGATGATGGAGTGCGCATCCACAATTTGGAAGGATAAAGTTGCTGAATAGGGAGGAATCCAGTTTCATGCCTTTTCAAAGCATTCAGTGGAACTTTGACTGTTTGACCAGTAGGAAAGGACCCCTAGAAAGTCCTATTCGCCCGAAGTGGTCACGTGCACAGCCAGAAACTCGTCCAGGTTTCGTGATATTTTCAATATTTTTACTCCCAAATTGCTAGAATTTCTTTCTGTAAAAATTTCCAATACTTTGCTTGGAAAATCGCTCGCAAATTTGGGTCAGGCCTAGTGGGGCGACGGTTGGTTGTTAGTGGGTCAGGTTTTGGCACGTTGGGGTGCTCTGCCCGCTGTGGTCCACTTCCTCTCTCTCTCTCTCTCACCCTCTCACCCTCCCTCCCTCCCTCCCTCCCTCCCTCCCTCCCTCCCTCTCTCTCTCTCTCTCTCTCTCTCTCCCCCCCCCCCCTCTCCCTCCCTCTCCCTCCCTCTCCCTCCCTCCCTCCCTCCCTCTCTCCCTCAACCTGAAGCGACGTACGGTGCAGACAGGGAGTACAGGATTCAATTCATTCCCATTCCATTTCATCTCCAGCTACACGTGCAATGAAACACTCACCCGGGTACAAATCCATCTCCATCGTCTGCATAAGTACTACTAATCGGCTCTGAGTATGACGACCAGAGCACAGGGTCATGACGGGGATCAGGTTGCTTGCTAGTAGAGGAACCACCGAGAGATGTTGGCCTGGAAGAGAGAATAGAATGAGAAGGGAGAGAGCACACAGGACACACACCATGCGCATGCACGCATATATACACACAAGCACACACAGACACATATACACACACACACACATCCATACACATATACACACACACACACACACACGTTCACATGCAGTCATTGTGGGATACTGTACAAGCAGAAAGGTTAGCCGTGAATAATTCCGTCCAACTCCAAAGAAAGGGAGTTTGCCTGGTGTAAAATTTCGTCCATAGACCAAAAACGGAAAACTCCTCTAGAAGACAAAATTAACTTCCTGACGAATATTTCTCCTGGTACAAGTATGTCCCAGGATGTCAGAATAAATAAGCACACGCAGAATGCTCTGCATAAGTACATGTATGTGGCCGACCCAATTCCCAAAGACACCAAAAGGCCGCACTGTTGAGCAGAGCTGTACTGTGATGAAAGCAAACCAGCGGCAATGGCTCTAATTACCAGCTAGCCATGCCGGTCTGCAATCCTCATGGCATAAGTACATCACACTTTATCCTGGGATAACAATCTCCGCAGTCCTTTCCCACACACCACATGTGATCGCCGCACAGTGTAAGGCAAAACCTCCGCAAAGAAAAGTAGCTATCCCGGCGCTAGCTTGTCAAAAAAAGATTGTCAAATGACACCTGGAGCCAAAGAATATAATTATAACCCCCAAGAGCGCGCAACGTGAGTTTGCAATAGGTTCCGCTGACGCCGAAAAAACACATCGCGTGGTGTTACGGGAACAATCCAAAGTTCCAAACCCATGAAGTCTGTCACAACACACAAGCTTACCAAAACCTACACACACATAAATGGACATAATTGACACAAGTAAAAAATCATGAAAAAAGTGTGCTGTGACCAGGATTCGAACCTGGGTTACTACGGCCACAACGTAGGGTCCTAACCACTAGACGATCACAGCTTGCTACAGGAGCACACATACCCCACAACCACTACGGAGATAATCCAACCAAACACTGACGCTCTTAATTGCGCTAGCCACGCAGTCACACAGATCTACATCACTCAGACAGCATCCACAGGAGGATTTAACAATACAATGGCAATATCACGAATTGCGGCTTAGCGACGCCCAACAGTGATACAAACTCGTGAAATACGATTTACAGAAAAACCCAGCAAAGCAATGCTGCTAGCCGATTTTTCTGGTGCACAGAATCGCATACACAGAGAGGTGTTCGACTCATTCATGACTGACTCCCTGTAATTCACGTACCTGGGTGGAACTTACAACTCTTTCACCTAACGTACGGGTTTTGCGCATGTTGCATTTTGCACGTTGCAAAAGTTGAACATTGGCCAATTTCTGCGACGGCGGACTCGTGACTGAATGCGACAGCATGCGACAAGCATTTTTCTTGTCACCAGTTTTGCATGACACATACATCGCAACAAAGAAAGTGATATTGTGAATCGTTCTCTTCGATCAATTTCAGTCCTAGCACAGGACTGTCCACAAAAGTAGGTACAGCAGTTCTGGAAAAGAGGGTAAAAATACAACTTTAAAAACAGTTTTCGACTTTTTGTTCTGCTTTTTCGTTAGATGTTGCGCCAGTGATGTCAAGATTTGTGATTGTCCGTATAAGAGCAGGCGCGTGCTCGGCGATGGGCACGGGGGGGGGGGGGGGGGGGCACGTGCACCCCCCAAAAATTTTCAATCTGGGTAATTGCAATTGTTATGTATGCAAATATGCTCTAAAATTCAAGAAAGGTTGCAAACAAATTGCAGAAAATTGCCGGGGGGGGGGGGGGGGGGCTCCCCTCGGCTCCCGTGCACCCCCCCCCCCTAGTTGGGGGGCCGAGCACGCCCCTGAAGAGGCTTCACCGGGCCTGCAGTTGAGGCCGCGACCGGTTGCACTCACATGTGCGCAGGCCAGGAAGGAGGCATCGAAGCAGCCATACACGCCATGCGCATTGCCTTCAACGACGAGGCAACAGAGGGTGCCCTGTTCGCCGATGTTTCCAATGCATTTCATCGCATCAACTGGGACGTATGCCTGCGCAATGTCCAATGCCTGTGTCCCGAGCTGGCAACAACTCTTGTCAACACCTACCGAAGCCCTGCCCAGCTAATTGTGGATGGCGAGACAGTGTGGTCATGTGAGGGCACCACACAAGGGGATCCGCTCACTATGGTCATGTATGCTATCGCCACAATTCCACTCATAGAAGAATGCCGTAGCAGTGGGCCCACCCAGAGTTGGTACGCCGATGACGCTACAGCAGCGTCAACACTGCTGCCACTTCGTCACTGGTGGGACATCCTATCGAAGCACGGCGAAGCGTATGGATACTTCCCCAACCCTGAGAAATCCGTGCTATTAGTGAATCCAGCACATCTGGAGCGTGCAGCTGAATTATTCTCTGACACACGCATCCAGGTCCGCTCAGATGGGTACCGACGTCTAGGTGCAGCACTCGACACCCTGGAATTTGTACCGGCTTATGTCACGGGCAAGGTCAACACTTGGTGCAAGGAGATCGACAAGCTGTCTACATGTGCCCACTCCCAGCCGCATGCAGCGTACTCCACCTTTACGCATGGTCTACGGCATCGCTGAGCCTTTGTTGCCAGGACTGCACCCAACACAGCTACCCTGCTGGACTGTACCCAACACAGCTACCCTGCTGGACTGTACCCCACACAGCTACCCTGCTGGAGCCCTTGGAGCAGGCGGTTGTACACCTGCTACTCCCAACTCTCCTCGGTCACCCCTCTCCAGGCTCTGCCGAACGAAAGATCCTGGCCCTACCATGTCGCTTGGGTGGTTTGGGAATCATCGCCGTCCCTTCGTTAGCAGAGCAGTTCCATTCATCATGCCACACCACACAACCGCTGGTTGAGGGCATCCTCTCTGGCATTTCCTACTTGCCAGATGTCACACAGCCTACACTGCACAGGAAGTCAGAAGCCTGCAGCCGACAACGGAACAAGGAGTCAACCATCGCCAAGAATGCCGTCTCAGCCACTTCACCAGAGTTGCAGCACTGTGTGGAGCTTGCTTCGCTGAAGAGGGCCTCCAATTTGCTCACGTGCCGACCACTGAAAGTCCACGGCTTTTCCCTCAGCAAGGCTGGATCCCTCCAATGCTTCTGTCCGCCTGCATCTGTGGTCAGGCGTTCAGCACCGCGCATGCCCTGTCTTGCCCTATTGGAGGGTATCCGTCACTCCGGCATAATGAGCTGCGGATATCACGGCCTCACTACTTTCACACGTTGCGCACGACGTAAGTGTGGAGCTATCTCTCCAACCACTTTCCGGGGAACGGATGAGGCATCGCACTGCAATCAGCGAGGATGATGCCCGTCTGCATGTTGCTGCCAGTGGGGTGTGAGGCGGCTGTTTTGAGAGGACATTCTTTGACGTCCAAGTGTTTAACCCTTTCGTCCACTCGAACACCGCTCCCTCCCTCGGCAGCACATTTACAAAGCACGAGAAGGAGAAACGACGACACTATGAAGAGCGCGACAGAGAAGTGGAGAAAGCATCGTTCGTCCCCTGGTGATTTGTGCCTCCAGTGGTCAAGACAAGGCTGCCTCAGCCTTCCTCAAGCGCATTTGCTTCTATGCTTGCCGAGAAGCAGAAGGAACTGTTCCCTATGGTGATGGCTCACCTACGATGCCGTCTAGGGTTTGCCCTCATCAGATCGGCAATTGGGAGCTTAAGGGGTCATCGATCCAGGCGAGCACCTTTAGATCAGCAGCTGGATTTGTTATGATTTCTTGATTGTTCACTCTGTTTTCTTATTATTTAATCTATTATTTGGTGCACATTCGGGCTGCGTTCGTTTTTAGCTACCTGGTAGAGTAGAGTAGAGTCATTCTACCGATAGAGGTAGAAGGTAGAGGGAAGTGCACGAACGCTATTCTACCGGATTTAGTAGTTTTTCACGATATGTAAGTGAAATGTGTTCTTCTCTATGAAGTTGTGTACAACTCCTTGATCTTGCCGGAAATCCCATACCGCTACCAGCTTTTATCTGGTAGAGCCGGTAGAGAAAGGTAGAGTCTACTCTTTAGAATAGAAGAAAAGGAACACATCTACCTAAAAGGGGTAGTTTCTACCCAAAACCTGTAGATCAAAAAAGAACGCCCCCTTAACTTAGCGCTATGTGGTTTATGATTTCCCTTTTTTGCTTGATTTTGCATTTAGTGCATTCGGGTGTTATCATTTTCTTTTCTTATTTTCGCACCAAGTTATTATTTTTGGCTACCATTCTGCTTTCGTTTGGCATGATTCTTTGACAAAAAGCATATGAAAAAAGTATAAGAGGCTTTTCACTCTCGTTTTCTACACGAAAAAAATACAGCGCCCAATAAGGGACTCGAACCCTTGACCCTCAGATTAAAAGTCTGATGCTCTACCAACTGAGCTAACCAGGCAGCTACACATGTCCTGTATAGCTGACCATCCTTGACAATGCCCAGATTACCCCCTCTTGGATTACCAGTGACACAGCAATAGCCCGATGCCAGGCCGGGCAAACAAACACCCTAAGCAGATAGCCACATGGCAACCATGTGTACTGAGCACTGAGAGGCAAATACCCAAAGTAGTACCCATGCCATTGTCATCAGCCGGGAGAAAGTGCAGTAAAATGTAGGTACATGTACGTGTTCTGTTCACTTTGGTCACAGTGGCGTGTTGCAAAACAAAAATCCTTGTGTGTTCAATGTTCTTTGTTCAGGCAGATGGACGGTACTACAATCAGGACTCAGCGCCTGTTTACATGAGGATAGTAATCGCGGGCTTGTCATACAACAGGTGAAAACACACATGAATCCGCCAGGGGCAGATCGGGGGGGGGGGGGGGGGGATCCCGGGGTTCCGCGGAACATCCTATACTTCGCAGATGTACTGCTGGAAACCATGGATACCGTATTATCTCTAATATAAGCACGGTCCTTTATTTTTTCAATGTACATCCGCCCCGTGCTATTAATGGAGACGTTCCTTTATTGGAGACTGTTCCATTATTATTTCAACCTCATTTCAGAGGCATGTTCCCATGCCAAATTCATGTCAGACACACACATTTCAGGGTTTTTTTTCCGCCGGTACAGATAATGAATTTACACAGTGTGCTTATAATGGAGACTGAGCACTTCATTTTTTGAATGCCGCCCCAAGGTGTTCTATTATTGGAGACGTGCTATTATTGGAGACTGTGCTTATATTAGAGATAATACGGTGCACGATATACACTGGATCTGCCGCTGCCCCCGTTCCCAACTTTGTGATCTGGTGATTAGGCCCTGACCCTATGGTCTGGTGACTTACCCCATGGTGTATGAGTCACCATGATCTAAACAAAGTACTTAGATACGGGAGTGGTTTTAGCAGCATACAGCCATGTAGTGGCAGAGTTCCATTCTCTGTTTTGTGCACTTTTGGCACTAATTCTTTCACCTGAAGATTGAAGTATAAGTTTTCGCTGCAAGGAAAAATCCCAATAGAGTCAAGTATCTGCATTGCAAAAGTTGATGTTAGCAAGTCGCAGGGTTTTCGCAAGCCTCCTTCGCTTCAATCGTTGTGAATGAAAACATTTCTAAGTTACAACCACCCTCACCTGCCCTCGGATGCGAAAAAATAAATAGATTGAAACCTGGTACTAGTACAAGATCAATCTTTCAGCTATCGATATTTTCCAAAGCAAAAACTGGTCCGGACAGCTACGTACAGACAGATTTTGACAGCAAAAGTAGGTGGTGGCTCTGGAAAAAAAGAGCAAAATATAAAGCGCCCAATAAGGGACTCGAACCCTTGACCCTCAGATTAAAAGTCTGATGCTCTACCAACTGAGCTAACCGGGCAGCTACACTCATTGTACATAGCTTACCAGCCTTGACAATCCATACACCACTCGCTCCTTGATCATTACAATGCACTGCAATAACCTGACACTAGTTCGGGCAAATCAATCGCATGCCAACCAGATGCACTGAGTGTTGAGGTGAAAAGTACTGGGTACCAGTACCAGGAGAATGCTTGTAAGAAAGTTGGTTGCTCCAAACACTGGAGCACTCGCTTATTTTCAATTTTTGGAAATGTCAAGAGTCTTCCATTGGTACACTGTTGTTCTACAACCACCTTCATTTACTACACTGGATCCGCTTTCGGCTTTGTCGCTTGCGCCAGCTCTGTTCCACACCAATGTACATGTACTTGTACCGACTGAGCGTGAAGGGAGTCGACCCCCTGCCCGCTGTTGCAGACCAGAAGCACCACTTTGCGTACATCAAACGAATACACCCGAGTCGCCGGTTCATATCCTATCCTGTAAATGTGCCTCTTGACCTTTTTGGGGTGCTGAATATTGGTTCAGCAGTGCAGGCGATTTGTGGTTACATCTAAACTCTTTTTAATAGTTTTTGATCAACTTCACTATTCTGACACAGTCCTGTCTGCAACAGCAGCAAGAGAGACGTTAGTTCAGCAAAAACTTGCCAAAAAGGACAAAAAAATACAGCGCCCAATAAGGGACTCGAACCCTTGACCCTCAGATTAAAAGTCTGATGCTCTACCAACTGAGCTAACCGGGCACCCATACTCAGATTGTATAAAGGATCAGTCTTGACAGTCCCTTCATCACTCTCTCGTTGATCTAGTGTAATACACCGACTGCTAAACCTGATACTGTACCAGCTGGGGCAAATCAGCACCCTAAGCTGATAACAACAAGGCAACCATGTGCACTGAGCACTGAGAGGCAAATACCCAAAGAAGTATCCATGCCATTGTGATCATCTGGGAGATAGTCCAGTAAAAATTTAGATGCCTTTTGAAGTCGTTTTATGCTCAATGGGACGACGTATGCATCCATTTCCCGCTGCAAAAGCTAAAATCTGACAGGCGTTTGTTATAGAATCTCCAGAGTCTGACTGTGAAAGGCCCAACATGCAATGAAGTCACGTGAAATAACAGGAAAAAAGTGTGCTGTGACCAGGATTCGAACCTGGGTTACTACGGCCACAACGTAGGGTCCTAACCACTAGACGATCACAGCTTGCTACAGGAGCACACATACCTACCTACCCCCACGAAGATAATGTGGATTAATGTTTAGTGAGCCAGCTGGGCAGCAGATTTACTTATACTGATCTCATCAAGAGTACAAAACCAAGAGTGGGTAACTCGACCACCTCTAAGGCCATGGCGAAATTTTTCATGAAGGTCCCCCCCCCCCCCTTTATTAATCCCTCAAACTTATGAACATCAGTCTTTCGCGACCCATTGCCTTACCGATGCAATCAAGTGTGGCCAGAGATCAAATGTGCAAAGACCTAGCACGTCACAGCTAAGCTTGTTGAAGCCGACCAAAGTTTAAGTATGCTAGATCTATGCGTCCTGAACCTGATGAGCTTACATCGTATCTACAAGACAAGCGTGGAAAATCACAACGATGCGTACTTGACCATACTGGCTTGAAAAAGCGATGCAACCAAAAAAATTCACCGTGCATGAATCCATCGCAGCTCAAGATAGACGTAAGTTTCAGATTCTTGGTTATGCTATGTACTCCTGTTCTCATATAGCCAATTTGCCTTGACAATCCCTGCATCACCCAGGATTCACAGAAGAGTGTTGCAATGCAACGCGTGACGTCATGAAGTGATGTCGCGACGCCCAAAAGCGACATGAACTTGTGAAATACGATCCACAGAAAGGTGAAGCTATGATGTCACTTGATGGTTTTTCCCAGTGTACACAGTAATACCACACGCATGATGCATGCATTGCACATACAGTCAACTTCGCTAATAACGACTGCGGATATAACGACAATTCGCGAATAACGACAGCATTTCCATGCCCAGAGCAAAGTCCCTTCCAACTGTAATACATATAATGAGACTTCGGGTACAGGTGAAATCCTGATAATTCGAACCTCAAAATGGCCAGGAAAAAACTTCTAATTATCCGGACATTCTAATTATCCAAACATGAACCCACAACACACTATGTATGTCAAAATGCTCCCATGGTCACGCAGAGCTGCGCTATGGACCTTAGACACAAATTTTACGGACACTGAACTGACCGGCACAGCCTGCTCATGCAAACTGAACTGACCAGTACAGTGTACAGTGAACTTCGAATTACACTTTGCTAACTTCGGGAACGGATACGATAATTTACTCTTTTTTTTAAACTTCGAATTATCAGCACAAATCCCACACATTTTCTATGTAAGTGGAATCTGTGGGACTTCTAATTGACCCGACATGTCCAGTTCGAGGTTCGAATTGTCAGAATTTTTTATGTGGGAATCGTATTGATAGAAATCGGTCCTGGAAAAACTTCTAATTTGCGGTATGTTCGAATAAAGCCATATTCGAATTATCAGGATTCCACCTGTATAACGACACTTCGCGAATAAGGACACTTGTTTTGATGCCCCGCCGAGTGTCGTTATAAGCGAAGTTGACTGTACATGTACACAGACAGGGGTGCGCAAAGAGGGCAAAAAAATTGAGCGCCCAATAAGGGACTCGAACCCTTGACCCTCAGATTAAAAGTCTGATGCTCTACCAACTGAGCTAACCGGGCAGCCATACTCAGATTGTATAAATGATCAGTCTTGACAGCCCCCTCATCACTCTCCCGGCAATCTAGTGTAACACACTGACTGATAAACCTGATACTGCACCAGTTCGTGCAACCCCAGGACCCTAAACAGATAGCCACAAGGTAATCATGTGCACTGAGCACTGAGACAAAGCACCAAAGTAGTATCCATGTCATTGTCATCATCCGGGAGATAGTCCAGTAAAAATGTAGATGCCTTTTGAAGTCGTTTTATGCTCAATGGGACGACGTATGCATCCATTTCCCGCTGGGGTACTGCAAAAGCTAAAATCTGAGAGGTGTTTGTTATTCTGTTTCAGACTGTGAAAGGCCAACATGCAATGAAGTCACGTGAAATAACAGGAAAAAAGTGTGCTGTGACCAGGATTCGAACCTGGGTTACTACGGCCACAACGTAGGGTCCTAACCACTAGACGATCACAGCTTGCTACAGGAGCACACATACCTACCTACCACCACGAAGATAATGTGGACTAATGTTTAGTGAGCCAGCTGGGCAGCAGACTTACTTATACTGATCTCATCAAGAGTACAAAGCCAAGAGTGGGTAACTCGACCACCTCTAAGGCCGTGGCGAAATTTTTCAAATCCCCCGCCCCTTTATTAGTCCCTCAAACTTATGAACATCAGTCTTTCGCGACCAATTGCCTTACCGATGCAATCAAGTGTGGCCAGAGATCAAATGTGCAAAGACCTAGCACGTCACAGCTAAGCTTGTTGAAGCCGACCAAAGTTTAAGTATGCTAGATCTATGCGTCCTGAACCTGATGAGCTTACATCGTATCTACAAGACAAGCGTGGAAAATCACAACGATGCGTACTTGACCATACTGGCTTGAAAAAGCGATGCAACCAAAAAAATTCACCGTGCATGAATCCATCGCAGCTCAAGATAGACGTAAGTTTCAGATTCTTGGTTATGCTATGTACTCCTGTTCTCATATAGCCAATTTGCCTTGACAATCCCTGCATCACCCAGGATTCACAGAAGAGTGTTGCAATGCAACGCGTGACGTCATGAAGTGATGTCGCGACGCCCAAAAGCGACATGAACTTGTGAAATACGATCCACAGAAAGGTGAAGCTATGATGTCACTTGATGGTTTTTCCCAGTGTACACAGTAATACCACACACATGATGCATGCATTGCACATACAGTCAACTTCGCTAATAACGACTGCGGATATAACGACAATTCGCGAATAACGACAGCATTTCCATGCCCAGAGCAAAGTCCCTTCCAACTGTAATACATATAATGAGACTTCGGGTACAGGTGAAATCCTGATAATTCGAACCTCAAAATGGCCAGGAAAAAACTTCTAATTATCCGGACATTCTAATTATCCAAACATGAACCCACAACACACTATGTATGTCAAAATGCTCTCATGGTCACGCAGAGCTGCGCTATGGACCTTAGACACAAATTTTACGGACACTGAACTGACCGGCACAGCCTGCTCGTGCAAACTGAACTGACCAGTACAGTGTACAGTGAACTTCGAATTACACGTTGCTAACTTCGAATTATCACCACAAATCCCACACATTTTCTATGTAAATGGAATCTGTGGGACTTCTAACTAACCCGACATGTCCAGTTCGAGGTTCGAATCCACACATTTTCTATGTAAATGGAATCTGTGGGACTTCTAATTAACCCGACATGTCCAGTTCGAGGTTCGAATTGTCAGAAACCTTTATGTGGGAATCGTATTGATAGAAATCGGTCCTGGAAAAACTTCTAATTTGCGGTATGTTCGAATTAAGCCATATTCGAATTATCAGGATTCCACCTGTATAACGACACTTCGCGAATAAGGACACTTGTTTTGATGCCCCGCCGAGTGTCGTTATAAGCGAAGTTGACTGTACATGTACACAGACAGGGGTGCGCAAAGAGGGCAAAAAAATTGAGCGCCCAATAAGGGACTCGAACCCTTGACCCTCAGATTAAAAGTCTGATGCTCTACCAACTGAGCTAACCGGGCAGCCATACTCAGATTGTATAAATGATCAGTCTTGACAGCCCCCTCATCACTCTCTCGGCGATCTAGTGTAACACACTGACTGATAAACCTGATACTGCACCAGTTCGTGCAACCCCAGCACCCTAAGCAGATAGCGACAAGACAATCATGTGCACTGAGCACTGAGACAAATAACCAAAGTAGTATCCATGTCATTGTCATCATCCGGGAGATAGTCCAGTAAAAATTTAGATGCCTTTTGAAGGCGTTTTATGCTCAATGACGTATGCATCCATTTCCCGCTGGGGTACTGCAAAAGCTAAAATCTGAGAGGTGTTTGTTATTCTGTTTCAGGCCTCATTTACACGACAACGATTGAAAAGCGTTTTTCAATCGCTTTCGAAACGTTTTTGCTGTTTACACGAAAACGATAATCGTGTACACTGCAACACTTTTTTTGGCGCGCAATGGTCACGTGCAAGAAGTTGGCCTGACGCAGCCTGGCGGCGGCATGTTTTAAGTACAGGGCTCGTACTAGTAAAACGTTTTTGCCGTTTACACGAGAACGAAACGGAACGAAAACGATTGAAAAACACTTCGAAGGCCGTTTTTCGTTTGAAACGTTTTTGAAACGTTTTTCAGCGTTGTCGTGTAAACGCTCTTATCAAAATCTGTGGAAGGAAAAAAGTGTGCTGTGACCAGGATTCGAACCTGGGTTACTACGGCCACAACGTAGGGTCCTAACCACTAGACGATCACAGCTTGCTACAGGAGCACACATACCTACCTACCTACCACCACGAAGATAATAGAGAGGTTCCGGGGTACGATTTTCCGTGCCAAAATCCGTATGGGCGCTACGGATTTTTTCCAGGCGTGCTCCATACGATTTTTCGGCACGGAGAATCCGTGTGGACTGGCTTTCATACGAACCATGTTTCGTATGGAGATTTTGCGTCATCGGGTGCAGAAAGATTTTTCGCGTACACATTTGGTACGAGAAACATCGATTTTCCGCGGGAAGTTTTGATTTCGGTACAAATTTTCAAAATAAAAAGGCATAGCGCGGGAATGTGACGTGTTGCGATCGTAACCTAGGCAATGACGGCCAACACATAAGTTCCGTATCCCGGAACTTTTCACTGCTCGAAAACGACGTATAAAAAATCCGTAGCGCCTCCACGGATTTTGGCACGAAAAATCGTACTCCGGAACCTCCCTAATGTGGACTAATGTTTAGTGAGCCACTTGATGGATTTCCCAGTGTACACAGTTATACCACAAACATGATGCATTCCACACACAAAGAGGGCAAAAAATTGAGCGCCCAATAAGGGACTCGAACCCTTGACCCTCAGATTAAAAGTCTGATGCTCTACCAACTGAGCTAACCGGGCAGCCATACTGGGCACATAGAGCTGATCAAACTTGACAATCTCCGCAGCACTCTGACCTTGACTAGTACAGTCAGACCTCGCTTATCCGGTCCTCTTTTATCCGGATCCCTCGCCATCCGGACGAAAATCACTGGTTACCGATATACAGCATATGCCATGCATACATACAGTATGTGTGTTCGATTATCCGGTTCCCTCGCCTATCGGGATATTTTTGGTGGAAAACGGATGGGCACGGTTATGCGAGGTCTGACTGTACCTGTACCACTCCAGTTACCTGATAGCAGTCCCAGGGAACTTGATGCAAAGTCAGTACAACAATGGACTCGGATGGAGAGCCAAGGAGAATTTAAACTTGTAGTTCCTTGATCCTTTTTTCTTTTCCATAGAGTCAATACAGTACAAATATTACACAGCAATGAATCAAACAAGTCTCATTCCGCTGTTACTCCGAGTTTCGTGTCAGAACACTTCATCAGACAGCATACAGTAGATAGATAACCAGTGTTAACCACATGCCAGCCATGTGCACCGGGAGCTGAGGCATATACCTAACGTAGCAGGGGAGCCAGATGGAAGATAATACTAATTTGATACCTCCACACGCCTGTTGTCTGCCTTCGCTTGTCTACACAACATGCTATACATCGCTCCCACTGTGTAAGGGAATACCAAGTGGCCTGTGCTGCCTAACTCAAACTCATCAAGGTTACGTTCGACAGCTGATCGTGTGACCTTCCACATTCGCATTTGGGATATCGAAACCAGGAAACAGTGCGACGGGCTGGGCATGTCTGGTCCGGATCAGTCTTCGCCACCTTGATTTTAGTGAATAGCCATCCGAATCATGCACCCCGAGCTCTGGCACCCAAGCTTAGCCCTCGGGCGATTTGTTGCTATATATCTGCAATTATCTCTGCACGAATTCTACGCTCCGGTACAATGCCATGAAAAGGTCAGTGCATCAACCTGCCACACCTCACATGTGGTCGAGAGTAAACATTCACATCAGCTACACTCTTCAAGCTCTGCCGTATGAAATGATGCAATCTGACCTCGGCTCAGCAGTCCAAGCATTATAAATATCTTGCAAGCATCTTCACATTCTGCAGGCATTTAAGGTCCCAGCGTACGGGCATCTGCTCACCCCTAGGCTGTCATGGCCACAATGATACACACACGGGGGTATACAACGAATGCATGCCCTTCCTGTTGTTCATGCACCTGGGTGCAACTTATAAAGTACATGGTTGTGTAACTTACTCAATCTGCGGACAGAACTCTTTCGTCCTCTGCGGACTCATCAGCGCAGCACAACACAATTTTTGCTGCAAACGAGGAACCCAATGGGGACTGCAGCAACCATCTCGCAGACGTTTGAACTTGGCTTGTTGTAGGGATTTATTGGCTCAAACTGCAAAAAACCCTTCGCTTCACTTTTTTTGCTAAACCCCACACGGCACTACATTGCTGTGCTGCCTGGGCAGTTCTGGCAAAACGGAACAAAAAAATACAGCGCCCAATAAGGGACTCGAACCCTTGACCCTCAGATTAAAAGTCTGATGCTCTACCAACTGAGCTAACCGGGCAGCCATACTCTTCCTGTACAACCAATAGTCCATAATCCCCCAGAGTGCGCAACTTCACTGATCAGATCTGGGACGGCGAAATCCGCGTTGCACGTCATAGTGTGACATCAGGAGTAGGGGAAGTGTTTCCGTGGTGGACCGCGTTGACGGAATGACGCAAGTCCGACCCCAAAAATGACGTACATCACGGATTACGCCATCCTACAACCCCATCTCAGTTGCACACTCTTGAGGATTATGAACTCTTGGTATAACTGATCAGTCTTGACAACCCCTGCATCGCTCGCTCGTTGATCTAATACACTGCTAAACCTGATAGCAAGAGTACATAACCCCGAAGAGTATGGAACTCCCACATACCCTGCTGTCCCGACAGAATCATTTCAAGTTGACGTCAATATTTATGATGCAATGCTCCTTGCACCAGTGATTTACAACATGTGTACGGGTGTCAAGCATCACACGTTTTTATTTGCAATAATTTGTACAGCATCAGATGGGCTTTGGTCCACCACAGGTTACGGATTCGTCTGATAATCCGTGTACAGTGCGCATTGCATCATAAAAATTATGTCAACTTGAAATTCTGTCGGGACAGCACCCATAGTCGAGTCCAGCTGCACACTCTTGGGGGGGGGGGGGGGGGGGTTATGTACTCTTGCTGATACTGTACCAGTGAGTACAGTTGGGACAAAACAAATAACCACGTGGCAACCATGTGCACTGAGACGAATGTACATACCACTTTTTAAGGAAAAAGGGAAAAAAGTGTGCTGTGACCAGGACTCGAACCTGGGTTACTACGGCCACAACGTAGGGTCCTAACCACTAGACGATCACAGCTTGCTACAGGAGCACACATACCCTACTGACCACCACGAACATAATCCAACCAAAACTTTGGAGCACACATGCCCTACCAACCACCACTACTGAACATAATCCAGCCAAAACATAACCTCTGCCCAACTCCCTGCCGTTGACATACCTGGGTGAAACGTCTACAAGTACCGTAAAGTACCGCGAGAGCGCCCCACCATCTCATCCTTTCGTGGTCGTATTGTGGAGGTGGTGTCCTGTCTGTAGGTCATACGACACGTAACTTTTACACGCATTACACATTGTATAGTCAATCCGTACTCAATTTACCTTCAAGCGGACACGAGATTCACACAAAAGCCTGCTAAGTGTGACACGTATACTACTGTAAGGTTCTCACACCGTACAAACTTCGTTGCACTCTGCCATACGGTCTTCTTTTCCCAAACTGTAAAATCAATGTGGGGCGCTCTCGCGAGACGGGGCGCTCTGGCAGTACGAGGTGATTAGCGAAAATTTTACATTGGATATTTTTTAAATTTTGTTGTCGTCGAGACATCTCCTGGAGGAAGTAATCTTTGACATTCGATTAGATATTCCGTTAGTATTATCAGTGTAGTTCGTGTTGCAGCCGAAGTTTTTGTTTCTGCGACTACGCCATGCAGTGACGAGGCCTCAGTATGTCGTTGTGCGCAGTAAACTGCTATAACAATAGTGTAAACCAGCATGATATGGAAGAGATCAGGTCGCGTATGCAGCTTAGGTCGGCAACCGCTGTTGCTGATGGCATCACTGATGGCTTTTCCAATGAGAACTCGCCTTCTGTTGAGCGCTCGACGGCCACAGGCCCCACACAGACGCCAAACCAAAACAGGCAGAAAAGAGCATAGTTGCTGTTGTTGACTCAGACTCCGGACATCCGAGCCAATGCAGCATTATGCTGTTCTATTGGAGGCTCTGCGCGTCCAGCTGAATGTAACCAATGCCAGTGAATCTGAGACCAAAGCTCCAAGAGTTAGCATCATTGTTTTACGATGCCCCAGTTGGAGATGCTAGCCTTGCCACCAGCCACTTGACTGCCGCCAGCACAGTTGCAAGCAGCCTGTTTCTGCTACGTCTTCTTCATCTTCCGACACGTTCGCCGCAGAGGATATACCGTGTACTGCTTCCCTTCTAGCTGCGATTCCTCCGTCCACATGCACAGTCGGGCAGCCCTGAGCACAGCGTCCTTCAGTAGTGCTTCTCTCCGTTGAGTGTTGGCGAATCAATGGTGCCAGCACTTGTCTAACTCAGTGATGGCTTTCTGCTTTGAATCCAGTATGTGGTCACAGTTTGCTAATGCTTGGATTTTACTTGTTTGATGTCAGTTGATTACTTTTTGTCCTAGCACCAGTTTGGCATTCTTTACTTCGAAGTTTAACGGCGGTGATTTGCTCCTGCTATGAGTATGGTATGTGGGTCGATTTTTCAAGATAGCACTTGAACGTGCAAGAATTTGTGTTCTGTTTTGACTCTATTCGTGTTATTTGTGTAGTGGCGTACCTATACATGTGTGTGTAGGTTTCCATATAGCCTTGTTATGGTATGTTACCTGTGGTTTACACACATGTAAAAGAATATACAAGTATTTTGAGGACTGAAAAAACGACCTATTTTGGGTCACCTGGGAAAGTCTACATTGCTGTTAGGGAAGTTGAACTGTGATGGCATGACAAGAGTCAAAGACTATTCTACCATGTAAACTACTATAAGTCATGAAAAAAGGGCATTGGCTATGAATGCAGGGCGAGTTTACAAACGGGTAAAATTTTTCCTAATCACCTCGTATTTAAATGTACATGACTGTGTGCTGCATCGCTCGACTCTTTTTGATCAATTCCGTTGCCCTAACTGCGGCCTATACATCCGGAAAAGAGCAAAAAAATACAGCGCCCTATAAGGGACTCGAACCCTTGACCCTCAGATTAAAAGTCTGATGCTCTACCAACTGAGCTAACCGGGCAGCCATACTCTTCCTGTACAACCAAGAGTCCATAATCCCCCAGAGTGCGCAACTTCACTGATCAGATCTGGGATGGTGAAATCCGTGTTGCACGTCATAGTGTGACATCATGAGTAGGGGAAGTGTTTCCGTGGTGGACCGCGTTGACGGAATGACGCAAGTCCGACCCAAAAAATGACGTACATCACGGATTACGCCGCCCCACAACCCCATCCCAGTTGCACACTCTGTGGGATTATGGACTCTTGGGGATAACTGATCAGTCTTGACAACCCCTGCATCGCTCGCTCGTTGATCTAATACACTGCTAAACCTGATACCAAGAGTACATACCCCCCCCCCCCCCCAAGAGTGTGCAACTCCCACATACCCTGCTGTCCCGACAGAATTTCAAGTTGACGTCATTATTTATGATGCAATGCTCCTTGCACCAGTGATTTACAACATGCGTACGGGTGTCAAGCATCACACGTTTTTCTTTGCAATAATTTGTACAGCATCAGATGGGCTTTGGTCCACCACAGGTTCTGGATTCGTCTGATAATCTGTCTACAGTGCGCATTGCATCATAAAGATGATGTCAACTTGAAATTCTGTAGGGACAGCACCCATAGTCGAGTTGCACACTCTTCGGGGGGGGGGGGGGGGGGGGGGGGTATGTACTCTTGCTGATACTGTACCAGTACAGTTGGGACAAAACAAATAACCGCATGGCAACCATGTGCACTGAGACGAATGTACACACCACTTTTTAAGGAAAAAGGGAAAAAGTGTGCTGCGACCAGGATTCGAACCTGGGTTACTACGGCCACAACGTAGGGTCCTAACCACTAGACGATCACAGCTTGCTACAGGAGCACACATGCCCTACCAACCACCACGAACATAATCCAACCAAAACTTTGGAGCACACATGCTCTACCAACCACCATGAACGTAATCCAACCAAAACTTTGGAGCACACATGCCCTACCAACCACCACGAACACAATCCAACCAAAACTTTGGAGCACACATGCCCTACCAACCACCACGAACATAATCCAACCAAAACTTTGGAGCACACATGCCCTACCAACCACCACGAACATAATCCAACCAAAACTTTGGAGCACACATGCCCTACCAACCACCACTACTGAACATAATCCAGCCAAAACATAACCTCCGCCCAACTCCCTGCCGTTGACGTACCTGGGTGAAACGTCTACAAGTACCGTAAAGTACCGCCAGAGCGCCCCACCATCTCATCCTTTTGTGGTCGTATCGTGGAGGTGGTGTCCTGTCTGTAGGTCATATGACATGAACCTTGTACACACATTACACATTGTATACTGTAAAGCGTGACATTTTCGCGGCGTTTTTAGTTCGCGTTTTCAGAATCCGGACAGGTTTGCGAGGCTTTAATTTTGCGATTGCAGAATTTGCTACTGTGGCATTCATGCTAAACCTTTTATGGATCTCCTTTTCGCGCTGTCTAAATTTCGCGATTTCCACGCGGTCGCGAATTTCGCAGAAATTAGACCATGGCAATAATCATTCCCGGTTTACAGTAGTCAATCCGTACTCAATGTACCTTCAAGCGGACACGAGATTCACACAAAGCCTGCAAAGCAGGGAGTCGTAAAATTCCGGTATTTTACTACTCCCTGCTGCTAGGTGTGACACGTATACTACTGTAAGGTTCTCACACCGTACAAACTCCGTTGCACTCTGCCATACGGTCTTCCTTTCCCTAACTGTGAAAATCAAGGTGGGGCGCTCTCGCGAGACGGGGCGCTCTGGCGGTACTTTACGGTACATGACTGTGTGCTGCATCGCTCGCCTCTTTTTGATCAATTCCGTTGCCCTAAGGGTTGGTTCACATAAGCAAAATCGGCGCCGCAAGACATTGGCGGTGAGCCAGCTCCCGCTCCGTTGCGCATACGGTTCGAGTACCAAATCTACTACAAAGTAGTACCGAATGTGCCCAAATGCTACGACAGGTGTGCCAATTGAAGCTTGAATGCTTTGTTTCTTCAGTAGTTCTTTCGGTGATGGCCACTCGGTGCTACCTTTTACTGGAGATCATGAAACTACTTCTACACCTTTTTGTTGCAGTCTAGTAAGCGGTGGTGTCAAAATTATGTGTGCAAACATTGATGAAGTCACACGAACTTGTCTATGTATCCTTCGTATTTTTCATTTATTTCAATTGTATTTGTCTCATAAGTTGCACAACAGTCAAGCAGATCATCCGAGAAGGACGGGTTGGTATGCTGACTTAATTTGCCACCTTGAAACGACTACAAGAATAGCGAACAGACCTCATCTTAAGCTTCAATTTAGGAAAATTTAGGATGAGTCGTGGTTTGAAATTTTGACAACGTCTGGCTCCCGGCACCGGCGATCACCGGCGCGAACGGTTGACAAACCACTTTTGGTCCAAATTGTACGGGATCGGCGCCGGGGCAGATCACAAGAGTTGGGCACTGTTCAACTTTGCCGGCGGTCCCTTGCGATATTTTACCGTATGATTTTGTTACTACTGCACTGGTTCACATAATCGCAATGCGCCGGAAGAGGTTGCAAGAGGCCCACTCTCGGTGACTCCCGGCGCGTACCGGCGATATGTCAACCCTAACTGCGGCCTACAGATCTGGAAAAGAGCAAAAAAATACAGCGCCCAATAAGGGACTCGAACCCTTGACCCTCAGATTAAAAGTCTGATGCTCTACCAACTGAGCTAACCGGGCAGCCACACTCAAATAATATAACTGAACAGTCTTGGTCATGAAGTTGGTTGTTCCAACGAGGAACACACGCTTCCTGCTGAACTTGACTGACTCACGACTGCCATCCGGAGCACACGAGGAGCACGTCGCAACTTCTAAGTGAGCGGTCTTGATCAAAACAATTGCTGCAACAAAAAGCCCCATTGAGACAAACACCTGCAACACAACTGCTGGCCTTGACAAACTGCTGGCATTGTACATTTTCACAGAAACCCTTCCCTTCACTCTTTCGACCTACCCTAATGCATATGCCGATTGGTCCGCCGGCACTAATCCTATGGCAAGATTCGGCAATCATGGCCTCTTCTAACAAGTTGGAGTTTCTCACGTCTGCCTGCCCATCTATAAATGCCTGTCGAGTTCCAGCCTATCACGTTCGTTGCGAGTGTGTAGGATGCGCATAACGTAATACATGCATTTGACATCAACTTCACACAACTAAAATTCTCAACTCTTCCTTGTCACAAGTGGATCTGCACGTGGTGGTGGAGCACACAACTATGGTCACATGCATACAACACGGCTCAAGTCGTGATAGAAGGGAAATCCCCTGCTGACAGTCAAACTGCAAGGGTGAACGTACTCCATGTCCACTTCATGAACTGTGGAAACAAACAGGTTGTAGTGATGACTATTTTCAGTCACACTCGCCACAATTTCAAGTTTGGACATCTCCCGTCACAATCTTCAAACAAATCCTGACTTTGCCGTGGTCATATTTGCGACCAATTCGTATCCATCGATCGCCGAGACGTGGCCGGAATCGGCATGCGGCTGGCTATCACCCACATCACCTTTTCATTGGCTAGTGCCACGTGCTTGTGAATGAATAAATAAATAAATAAATGAATATACATAACACCAAGAGTCCATAAACAAGAGTATGCAACTGTGATCCTTTTCTATGGGCCAGATGCGCGGCGCGCTGCCTTCATTACATCATTCAGCTGCAGTCCGCGCAGTGGCGCGCACTGCGGAAAATCAAACACAGCACTTTCCCTCTGGTTTGAAATGAACTTTCGTACGTAACTGGAGTTCACGCGCCAGAATTCAGAGATCGCGTAGGTACTGGAACGAATCGAGCAAGAACGGATGGGCTCGTACGAGAAATCGTGAGTTTGAATGCATGCTTTCAGAGCGTGATGAAGGCAAGTTACGTAATGAAGGCAGCGGGCCGCGCACTGGGCCATAAGGCCCATAACCACAGTTGCATACTCTTGTTTATGCACTCTTGATAACACTGTGCTGTCTTCCTGGGCATTTGTGGAAAAGAGACAAAAAAATAAAGCGCCCAATAAGGGACTCGAACCCTTGACCCTCAGATTAAAAGTCTGATGCTCTACCAACTGAGCTAACCGGGCAGCCATACTCTTCCTGTACAACCAAGAGTCCATAATCCCCCAGAGTGCGCACCTTCACTGATCAGATCTGGGACGGCGAAATCCGTGATGCACGTCATAGTGTGACATCATGAGTAGGGGAAGTGTTTCCGTGGTGGACCGCGTTGACGGAATGACGCAAGTCCGACCCCAAAAATGACGTACATCACGGATTACGCCATCCCAGTTGCACACTCTGGCGGATTATGAACTCTTGGTATAACTGATCAGTCTTGACAACCCCTGCATCGCTCGCTCGTTGATCTAATACACTGCTAAACCTGATACCAAGAGTACATAACCCCGAAGAGTGTGCAACTCCCACATACCCTGCTGTCCCGACAGAATCATTTCAAGTTGACGTCAATATTTATGATGCAATGCTCCTTGCACCAGTGATTTACAACATGTGTACGGGTGTCAAGCATCACACGTTTTTCTTTGCAATAATTTGTACAGCATCAGATGGGCTTTGGTCCACCACAGGTTGCGGATTCGTCTGATAATCCGTGTACATCATAAAATCCGTGTACATCATAAAAATGATGTCAACTTGAAATTCTGTCGGGACAGCACCCTTAGGGGCCGTTTACATGAGAAAAATAAGCCCGGGCTTATTCAACCCTAGGCTTACGATAAGCCCGCCTTGATCAGTTACCCAGTCATTTTAGAGCGCGCGTTTACATGGTCAGGCGGGCTTATTCAGCTCGCCCCGAGCTGAACTAGCCCTACCCTTGACCCCCGAGCTTTTCCAACCCCCAGGGCTTATTTTGTCATGTAAACGGTCAAGAAGGGCTTATAAGCGAGTTTTTCCGTATTTTTCGATTTTGCCTCGTGAACCTGAGAGAATGTGGCCGTGGACAGTGCGTCTCTTTTATTTATTTCTTGGTATGTTTTCTTCTGGTTTTTGTCCAGTGGAAGGTCCTAGCCCATCCTTCACCTTCTCGAAAAATAAGTGACAATTGGAAAGGCAGTAGAAACCTGAGCCGGCATTTCTTGATCCAAATTTCATCAAACACGAACATTTACCACTGCGTTCATGTGCGATTTGAAAAATATAATGCGCGCAGAACTCGCAGTCACTCACCTGAACTCAGCCCCGTACAACCGTCATGTAAACGGTTGAAAAATAAGCCCGAGGCGAATAAGCCCGGGCTTATTTTCCTCATGTAAACGGCCCCATACTCGAGTTGCACACTCTTGGGGGGGGGGGTATGTACTCTTGCTGACACTGTACCAGTGAGTACAGTTGGGACAACACAAATAACCATGTGGCAACCATGTGCACTGAGACGAATGTACATACCACTTTTTAAGGAAAAAGGGAAAAAAGTGTGCTGTGACCAGGATTCGAACCTGGGTTACTACGGCCACAACGTAGGGTCCTAACCACTAGACGATCACAGCTTGCTACAGGAGCACACATGCTCTGCCAACCACCACGAACATAATCCAACCAAAACATAACCTCCGCCCAACTCCCTGCCGTTGACGTACCTGGGTGAAACGTCTACAAGTACCGTAAAGTACCGCCAGAGCGCCCCACCATCTCGTCCTTTCGTGGTCATATTGTGGAGGTGGTGTCCTGTCTGTAGGTCATACGACACGTAACTTGTACACACATTACACATTGTATAGTCAATCCGTACTCAATTTACCTTCAAGCGGACACGAGATCCACACAAAAGCCTGCTAAGCAGGGAGTCGTAAAATACCGGTATTTTACGACTCCCTGCTGCTAAGTGTGACAAGTACACTGCTGTAAGGTTCTCACACCGTACAAACTTCGTTGCACTCTGCCATACGGTCTTCTTTTCCCTAACTGTAAAATCAAGGTGGGGCGCTCTCGCGAGACGGGGCGCTCTGGCAGTACTTTAGTGTACATGACTGTGTGCTGCATCGCTCGAATCTTTTTGATCAATTCCGTTGCCCAACTGCGCCTACAGATCCGGAAAAGAGCAAAAAAATACAGCGCCCAATAAGGGACTCGAACCCTTGACCCTCAGATTAAAAGTCTGATGCTCTACCAACTGAGCTAACCGGGCAGCCATACTCAAATAATATAACTGAGCAGTGTTGATCATGAAGTTGGTTGTTCCAACGAGGAACACACGCTTCCTGCTGAACTTGACACTTGACTGACTCGCGACTGCCATCCGGAGCACACGAGGAGCACGTCGCAACTTCTAAGTGAGCGGTCTTGATCAAAACAATTGCTGCAACAAAGAGCCCCATTGAGACAAACACCTGCAACACAACTGCTGACCTTGACAAACTGCTGGCATTGTATATTTTCACAGAAACCCTTCCCTTCACTCTTTCGACCTACCCTAATGCATATGCCGATTGGTCCGCCGGCACTAATCCTATGGCAAGATTCGGCAATCATGGCCTCTTCTAACAAGTTGGAGTTTCTCACGTCTGCCTGCCCATCTATAAATGCCTGTCGAGTTCCAGCCTATCACGTTCGTTGCGAGTGTGTAGGATGCGCATAACGTAATACATGCATTTGACATCAACTTCACACAACTAAAATTCCCAACTCTTCCTTGTCACAAGTGGATCTGCACGTGGTGGTGGAGCACACAACTATGGTCACATGCATACAACACGGCTCAAGTCGTGATAGAAGGGAAATCCCCTGCTGACAGTCAAACTGCAAGGGTCAACGTACTCCATGTCCACTTCATGAACTGTGGAAACAAACCGGTTGTAGTGATGACTATTTTCAGTCACACTCGTCACAATTTCAAGTTTGGACATCTCCCGTCACAATCTTAAAACAAATCCTGACTTTGCCGTGGTCATATTAGCGACCAATTCGTACGCCCACATCACCTTTTCATTGGCTAGTGCCACGTGATTGTGAATGAATGAATAAATACATGAATGCACACAACACTGTGCTGTCTTCCTGGGAATTTGTGGAAAAGAGACAAAAAAATAAAGCGCCCAATAAGGGACTCGAACCCTTGACCCTCAGATTAAAAGTCTGATGCTCTACCAACTGAGCTAACCGGGCAGCCATACTCCTGTTGCCCAAATGATCAGTCTTGACAGTCCCTTCATCACTCTCTTGTTGATCTAATATATGTAGTACACTGACTGCTAAATAGCTGATGCCAGTTCGCGCAAGGCGATACCCTAATACTAGTAATAGGCCATTCACACGACGTGCAAACTCACTTTTTATCGTACCGCTTCCAAGGATATTCACTTGCATACGATAAACTTGGACGCACACACATGCAACTGTTTTTTGAACTTGGCCGGGGCCCTTGTCTCACAATTATACTTTGCACGCCAGCAAAAGTGTCGGTTGTTAAAAGTGTGCGCTGCAAATGTAGTGCGTGAACTATTATTTCAAAAGGAAAATTCTAAATTTAAAATTTCCCGGCATTTTCAGAAGGTCACTATAGATACAGTGACGTGTGCAAAGTTTGCCCAGCACCGTGTGAACTGGATCACGGTTTGCAAGTGATATCTTGGTCACACGTGTGCATGTGCTTGCACGCCGTATGAAAGGCCTATAATATTATTATATAAGCTGATAACCACCTGGCAACCAAGTAATATCTTCCAATTTACACACTCCCTGTCTGTCAGCCGTTGACATAAAGCTGTTGCACGTTCAGTTCTATGACTAACCTACTTGTAGCCCATCCATCATTACCAATTGAAGACTGAAGTTTCCATCATGACCAATTGAAGACTCTGAAGTTTCCGAAAATAGAACACCTCAAGCCAAAAGCTGGCTGAACTTCTATGCCCAAATTTGGATATTGTCACTGGGACCCTATAACAGTCCGACACCCTTCACAAGGCTTCATCCACCCTCAACACTTACAGGGATAAGGTCTACAAGGCCCCGTCTCTCATCCACACCGATCTCCAGCTACAGACTTATCACACGCCCTCAGCTCCGGCTCACAAGCGTAGCCCCAAGGTGACTTTGCTGCTACAGTGCTGCTCAACGAAATCCAGTCGCGTCACTCAAGTTTGCGCCTTGCACCATTTCGCAGACCAGTGTTCGCAGGTGTAGGGCTGCGCAACGCCCGGCGCGTACTTGAGTGACGCGACTGGATTTCATTGAGCAGCACTGTACATCCAAACGTGCCGATGCCCGAATCTGCTCACCACTACAACTGTTGTTGGTCATGAGAGTGCCTGGGGACATTTTCCCTCTGCTGGATGCCCCGCATGTTGCAATTGAAGATAAAATTAGGAAAAAAAGTGTGCTGTGACCAGGATTCGAACCTGGGTTACTACGGCCACAACGTAGGGTCCTAACCACTAGACGATCACAGCTTGCTACAGGAGCACACATGCCCTACCAACCAACAGGAAGACAATGATACGATACCTACTACCTACCGGCCAGTGAAACAAATGCAATAGATGATATGCCAAATAACGCGCAACTAGACTTGAGAGGGCATCGCACACAAGTTGCATACAAATTATACTACAATGTGTACATGGTAGACCCTGAGCTCTGCAGGAATGCAAGTCACAGGTAACCGTACAACTTTGAACTTTGTATGCAACTACTCTGCAATGCCCTCTCAAGTCTAGTTGCACGTTATTTGGCAGGCATATCATCTATTGGATTAGACCACCGTGACATTTCTACTGTGACTTCTCTGACATTTCTTGGAATTTACAAGTAGCACAAAGGCGACTTCGTCTGAACATGGCACGACCAATGAATCAGGCAATGATGGCCATTCAGCACCTAACAGGCCGCTACCAACTCCAAGAGATCAATGTGCACGTTAATTAAATATGCAAAGCCCCAAATGTATCTTTTAATCTCCCAAGAAATATGCATTGGGAAACTCAAGACGGTAGAAAATTCGTTTGACACAAAAATGCTCAATCTACATGTTGGCGATGTCAAAGCAGCCTGCACAGTGTACCAGCAGACTGGGTAACCGCACGCATGGAGCTGCATACTCTCGGCAAAAGGCACTTAAGAGTATGCTCCCACCACCAGCGCCATGTGCAATGAAATCACTTGGGTAAAGGTTCTCACACTGCGTCGTCCTACTGCGCTGGTCTCTCGGAAATGTCCCCAACCTCAGCCAGCACAAGAAACTACTAGCCGCTGGTACATGGACTACATAGAAGGTACATGGACTACATAGAAGGCATCTGCCATCTGCGGTCACTTTCTATCCACCAGCAGGAAGCAAAAAGAATGTAGCGCGGGAAATTTTGATAAAAGAAGGATAAATAACGGCACACTCTGGAGGGTAGGTACAAGATGCGATGAAAGTAGAGCTTCCGGCACAACACTCAAAACGTTCTTTTTCCTGGTACATGTTTCGAGGAAAAAGAAAAGAAAAAGTGTGCTGTGACCAGGATTCGAACCTGGGTTACTACGGCCACAACGTAGGGTCCTAACCACTAGACGATCACAGCTTGCTACAGGAGCACACACTTCCCACAAACCAACAGCAGGACAATGTTACGATGCTGACCAGTGAAGTCCAGAACTCTGTACGTACCTGGACATTAGGGAGGTTTCGCTCTACGTAATTACGTATGAAAATCCGTATGTCGTACGCACCGGGGAGCGAGGGCAACTTTCATACGTGAATCTCTCTACGGATTTCCGTAGGAAAGCTCTTTCCTACGTTGGGTCCTCCGTAGGACTTTTTGAAATTTTTTTTCGCATTTGTCCATGGCAACATTCAAGCCGCGCGAAACACAGGTACACACACCGTACACCACGTGCAAAATAAGATGGAAAACGCGGTTTCGGTTCATGGTGCATGCGATGGGCGCATGCAGCCAACGCGTCTCCAAAGCAACAACGCATGTTTAGCAGTCGTGGAGAAATCATGTAGAGCGAAACTCAACAGCTCTGATTTTTACGTATGAAAATTCCGTGCAGTTCATACATTATTTTCATACGTAATTCCGTAGAGCGAAACCTCCCTATTCTCTACATGCCTAGCAGCCAATAACGGCCTGACCTGCTGAGCTCCATTGCGTTCGGCTGAATACATGTCCAGAGTGGTAATCACTGAAAGCATCGCGTGCCGCAAGTCTCAAGCCAGAGATGGGATTCACTACTCACCAGTGTACAATACGAGCAAGAGTACTCTCGTATTGATACTAGTGATACTGCAAAGAATGGACTAACAATAAGAACAATCTAACCCTAACGCTAACCATAAGAACAGCTCGTATGTTAGCTCTAGGCATCTGTGAGTGAAGAGAGTTTTCCACTTATGTCTGTGTTTGGCTAAGACAACGGCTTCAGGTAGTGACAGGTACAGCGGTGCTGGAGATCTTCAGATCTTGTTTTATAACGTCGGTCCATCTGGTTGGTGGGCGCCCGGGGGCTTTTTGGTGCAGGCTTGTGAGGATGTATTTCCCAGAGACACCCTGAAAATGATTAATCAATCCCCTATAATGGACTAAATCCAAAAACAAAATGGCTACTACCTGTGCTAGTAACTAAGTTATAGCGACACTGCCAATATTCTTGAAATCTCTCATTTTTACTTCATAGGATACCTGCAGCCGTTCTGCATGAAATAAAATGGCATGACCATTGACCAGTGATCTTCACATACCCATTATACTAGAGCAATACACTGACGCAGTGGGGGACGCAATGACACATTCTCTCCACACAAACTAATAGTCACTACATCTACACCTACACCTACACCTCTTTGGGCCACTGGCTACTTCTCAGGTTCCACATGTGTTATAGATTATGATATATCTTATACCAAGCATTCAAATATCTCAAACTCATGGGTTTTTACCAATTACCAAGCAGTTGACTATACTATACGACGTATTTCCCAACTCGTTGCCCTCACACCGATGATTCTTTGCTAGCAATATAATACCGGTCATACTCCGGTCCGTACACAAAGAGTTCTTTCTGTTTGGTGTGCAGGAGGCTCTTCCTCCACCATGTACTAATTCTCAGCACTCCCTAGACCGCTAGCTACTTTGACCCTGGTATGTCTCCTCAGCGGCGATAAGACTCACAGTAACTAGCCAAACCATTGGCAATAAATTCTATCGTCAACCACAGTTGCTTCTTTTCTTTCTTTTCTGAAATCGGATCCAAGAAATAAGATCGGAATCCTCCACGGCAAAATGCGAGACAATACAACACAAAGCCCTTGCGCTAAGAAAAAAGAAGAAGAAAAAGATCACGGAGCCTCTCCGCCGAAAGCACACGAAAAGTAAAGAACAGTTACAGGAAAAAAGTGTGCTGTGACCAGGATTCGAACCTGGGTTACTACGGCCACAACGTAGGGTCCTAACCACTAGACGATCACAGCTTGCTACAGAGGCACACGTTTCTCTACCAGCCACAAGGAAAAGATACCACTAGTACAGCATGCATAGTCTGAATCAACGACAGGCATGTGTGAGTAACACCAAGAGTACATAACCCCCAAGAGTGTGCAACTGCCTGCACAACCTCTATGCAGTGCTGCGGCGGCAGAACTTCACATCACGTGACATGGTTCAAAAGGTTACACTGGAAAACAGTGCAAAGTGATCACGAGAGAGTTGTACCCAAAGCTGGGTTTCGTACAACCCTGTATCAATCATGCACAGAGTGCAAATAATGTGTACGGGTTCATCACGTGATGTGAAGTTCTGCCGTCGCAGACCCCATAGCTGGAGTTGCACACTCTTGGGGGTTATGTACTCTTGGTAACACTCAATTCGGACTTCTTTGTAGGCCTTGCCAACTAAAAACGGTCTAACGATCCACAAGAATTAGAAAGACGAGCTTGGACTAAGACACACTATATGTCAGGTCCCAAGGTCAAGCAGCATTTTCACAGTCATACATAACTGTTACTGGTATTGACTTGGCCATGCCTTTTGTATGAACTAAAAGCTATGGCGCGCTATCGTCGTTACACCATGCGATTTAACTCACGTATTCTAAATTCACGCGTGGTGTGTGGTTTGAAACTAACCTTTGAAAGGAACTGAACTTTGGACACCCAAACTTAAGGGATCGCGTTGAGACTTGAACAAATCGAGTAAAAACAAAAACAAAACAAAAAGTACGGTGGTACATGTATACTCATACAAGAGATGATGGGTTTTGACTTTCGAGAGCATGGTGCGAACTGGCCCATGACCAAAGAAACACACTCTCTTGGTTACGGAGTTTTTTTTACGCCATGCTGCACCGGAAATGGAAGAGTTTGTACCCATCGACACCTTGTTCTGACTTGAAAAGCACCTCAAACCCAATTGTGGGCAGATAAAGAGGAAACACGCCAAGCTTGGCTAGACCTCTGTGTGCTCTCGTGATGTCACAGCACACATGTTCTGACTTACGCTGCTTCAAACTTGGCAATGAGCTTGTCATGGATCGTACTCAGCAGTGATTCTGGGTGTTGGACAGAGCTGCACCATGACCAAACACAAGCACACAGTACAGGCATATTGCACAGGGAGTTTCAACGCCTACTCACATAACTCACATAATGATGGTTTCTTCGCTACAACAAAACTCTCTCAACATTGAATCACCAAATGTTCAGGCATGGTCCATCCTCAGCGTGAAACGATAAAGCGAAAGACGAACAACAAAGAAACGGAGTAGACATGCTGCGAGGTGCAGCGGAAAGGTGATATGCTTAGGAAGGGGAGTGAGTTATCCTGCACGCAGAGTTGTGATTTCCAGCTTCAAAATGTAGGGGCTATGGTTCATAACATGGACCAGGTGTTGTTCAGCAGTGCATAGAACCAAGACTAGTAGAAGCATGTGCTCGGATAGCTGATATTGAAGAGCCGAGCAAATGATGGCACCAAGAGTAGATAAACAAGAGTGTGCAACTCGCGGATGGGTAGGCCCACGGTGGAATTTTTTGTTGACGTAATCTTTTCGACGACGCACGCGCTGCGAGTCTTTCGGAAAGTTTTCCCTCGTGCTCTTGGCCGGCTTTACACTACAAGCTCGGTGCCTCTCACACTGCTCTGCGGCAAAATGCGCGTTCTTCTGAAAAAAGGTGACGTCAACAAAAAATTCCGCCGTGGGCGGGGGTATCTGCAGATTGTGCAGGAGAGATCCGGAGTTGCACACTCTTGTTTATCTACTCTTGATGGCACACATTAGACTGTGATAAAATATCTGATCCTACCGTTGGGTCTTGGTCCATTTACACGTACGTGTGGGAATGAAAAGTGGGGGGGGGGGGGAGGTTTGACTAAACACTACTAGTACTTGTGGTCATGTATAGCGAATGCCCAAGCCAATTCTTGATCCGTGCATGTCTGCAAGTTAGGAGCATTTTCGCCAGATTGTGGGGGTTACACATCAGAACTCGATCTGTGCTCTACAGTTTAAAAAACTCACCGCACTAAGGACTCGCCATCCTTGATGTACAGGTCCTTGGCGGAGGCGGCTTCCCACATGTCCATTTTCATGCCTGACTCCGCGGGAGAGGAGTTGTACTCCTACAGACACATGCACAACATGGAGAGAGAGAGAGAGAGAGAGAGAGAGAGAGAGAGAGTGAGAGAGATAGTGTGTGAGAGAGAGAGAGTGTGTGTGTGTGTGTGTGTGTGAGAGAGAGAGAGAGAGAGAGAGAGAGAGAGAGAGAGAGAGAGAGAGAGAGAGAGCAGTTACGGTTAAAAGCCTAACTACGGAACCAAGCTTCCACGATTGTGCTTCACCCAGCATACCACTGGTTAGTCCTGAAAACGACACGAAACACTGCACTGCAGGCCAAACTGCACCGCCAGACTAAGCTCCATCAGCATTCATGTACATAGCAAGTCCACTCGTACATGTCTGTGGCTAATACTGCCTGCCATGGCTGGTGGAGGCGGGAGCAATGTCTATAAAGTCATACTTCGAAGTATAAACACCAAGCTACTATGGGGACTTTGGAGAGCCTGGGAAATGTCTCATTCTCCTTTGAAGCATACCAGCATCCACCTTAGAACTGAACCGAGTGCAAGCAAATAGCAATGAACACTGACACAGTACATGATGAAAGGATAATACTTTGAATGAAGCGTGAAGCGTGAACGGCACAAACTCCACATAATTGCACCAAGAAGAGTGCGGACTACGGCACCGAGAGTACCACACTGTGGAAAATAATTGCATACCCTCTCCCACGGCAGAACACATGCACAGCTGACTGCGCGCTAGATTCGTGATCATGGTACTTGCACAATAAACCCTGCACCTGCCAAAGGTGTTATCCGGCAAGTACTGTAAAACATGTAATTTTAGGTGCATCAAAATTTCGGTGCCAGGGACCTGCCAGGTTTCGGGTGTAATGTACTTCGAAGTAGAGTTAGGTGACCAGCTTTCCCTTCACATACAGTGCATACTCTAGTGCCTTTTACGTGTAATTTAAATTTAGGTACCGAAATTAAAGTTACAACATGTTTCACAGTAATCAGAGTCTGAGCATTGAACTACTGTACTCTTTGCGGAAGTTGTCAACGCTTAGGACAGGGCGATACGCTTGGCAAGTAAAATCACTTGTCAGGTACTCCAGACATTTCGCAGGAGCAGTGTTACGGTACTTGCACTGTCAATGCATGTCTTCACGGCATGTTGGAGTTCAGACGTATACCCCGGTACCCGTGACCGGGCTCCAAATGTTACACCCGTCTATTGCCACAGCCATCGCCTAGACCTGGCCACAGCCATCGCCTAGACCTGACCACAGCCATTGCCTTGACCTGACCACAGCCATTGCCTTGACCTGGCCACAGCCATCGCCTACACCTAGCCACAGCCATTGCCTAGACCTAGCCACAGCCATTGCCTAGACCTGGCCACAGCCAAGTCTTGAGCTCTACTAGCTCTACTAGGGGTGCCGGACACGCTACGGTCACTACGGTATTGCCCGTATCACTTGTTGCCCCAGGTACCCCGTGAATTAATAAAATGCGTTGATTTGGGCTCTAAACTTCGAAATTTTCCAGAGAAACCACCCCAACCCCACAAGAAAATTGTACTTCAGGTGGTTGACCGTACCAACCTAAAATACTTTCCGATGCCCCTGGACATGACCTGCAATATGACTAATTGGCTGACGTACTGTTGTCCTGTCTAACTTTCATAGCCTAACACGCGGTGGCTTGCTAGAGCTGTGATAACACAGGCAAACATTCTTGACGCGCAAAAGCAAAATCCTCTGCTCAATCCCTGCATTGCATTTCGGAAATTTGGCTAATGCACCTCGAAGTAACATCCTTCTTCTCTCTTTCTATCTCCCCAAGGCCCAATGGACCTTATGCACGTTGTACACATGTACAAAATCCCGTTGAATCCCATAAAATCCCGTAGATTCGGTGGGGTGTTGAATCTGCAGGACTCTATTGTATTTGCTGCTGTTCCCACTACGAAACGTGCCCTGAACGCATTTGACACGGACGAAGACCTAGCCAATGATAGCTCCATTCAAAGTGATGAAGCTGGAAAGGTGATTGTCTGCCATTGATTTTTGGGCTAAATTGGTCAAATGTGCTTGTAACCTATAGCACACATTGAACACTTAGCCAGGCATACCGGCTATACACACCTAGGGCATTTCGTACATCTTTACAAAGTGAATAAGGTCTATAGGCTTGAGTGCAGAAGCACGATTGTAGGGCAGGCGACCGAGTCCAAACATTGCCACATACCAAGAATCCACAGAGGAAGAGATCATCGGCCGGTACAGCCTTCAGCACATACTGAGTGGACTTGCGCGTGTAGAAAATCACGTACGCATCCTCTTGCTGGTTCCATTCCTTCGGCAGCGACAGCTGGCTAGTTCCAAACTGCAACAGGCACGGCAAAAAGAAGTACGAATGTACCATGCATAATAGTACTCACCAGTCTGTAATTCACGCATTACATAACCAGTGTACAGTCGACTCCCGACGCAATGAACACCCTTGTGCAGGATAATCAGTTCTTTACACCCAAAGTTCTTATAGCCGAAATGCACTCACACTAAAATGCAATCACACAATACAGTACAAGCAAGAGTATATACCCCCCCCAAGAGTGTGCAACTCTGCATATGGGGTCTCCGACGGCGAAAATTCACATCACGTGTCTCAGATACGTTCGTACTACGTACAAGCGTAGGATAATAGCGTGCGTGCAATCCGAATATCTGCCATGATCATGCTGGGGATTTGCATACCCGCAGTGAGTTTCTGTCAGAGAGTGCTTTTTTTTATTACTCCGCTGCTCGCTAAAAACGGGCTGGAAACGTACAACTGTGACACTGCACCACGTGATCTGAGTTTTCGCCGTCGGCGTACCCCATAGAAAGGGTATCAGGAGTTGCCCACTCTTGGGGGGTTATATACTCTTGGTACAAGTATTATGCTATGGACTGGTATGTGGCCCATGACATTATGAGTGCACTTGGTTTACATGCGACCCTACGATACATGGTTCGTTATAAATGAAAACTGTTCGCTATAAAGGGTCAATTTTGCATGGGTTTGAACAAACAGGGACACGAACACTGGTTCGCTATATCATGAGATTCGCTATATGCGAGTTCGTTATAAGTGGAGTTGACTGTAGTATGGAGTTGCGGGGAGGAAGAGTGTCGATGGGGGGGGGGGGGGGGGGGGGGTACGAGAGACTTGTACATTAATTTGCACTTTTGTAGTAAAATTGGAAGGCATGGGGTCATCTGTGGCATGGTTGACTGCGCACCCAGATTTGTTTCCACCATGGGCAAGGAGGGCTCCTTGCAGGTATGTACTGGGATGTATGATAAGTTTCCGCATCGGAGGTTCAAGTGAAATCAACCGGGCCCCGGGGACTCAAACTCGTTTGTGACAAGACTTCTAGATACAGTCGACCTACCCTTATAACGATATTTGCGTCAGACCAAGAAATATTGTTATAAGGGTAATATTGTTATAGGGGTAACTGGTTCATTTCATACACATACGTCATAATGCATGGATTTTGTTCATTTTTTACACTCTTCATAGCATAAAAAACTGACATACATCATTTTACATGCACATTATGTACAGAGCAAGGTGCCCACTGGTGCCCCAGTTGCATTTCGTCATGTCCCAACGACTTATCAAGTGAAGCTTGCCCTACCTGGATAGTGGGCTCTACATATTCCCTGCTAGATATTGTTAATGGAAAATGCCGATTGGTCAGCCCATTTTATATTGTTATAGGGGTAATATCGCTATAGCAATATTGTTATAGAGGTAAGGCATTGTATACACAAGTCAATGGAGTGATTTGGTTTGGCAGAAAAATATCGTTATAAGGGTAATATCGTTATAGAGGTTATCGTTATAAGGGTAGGTCGACTGTACTAGTATCCAGGCATTTGATGTCTATCCAAGGGACGGCGTGGAGACAGCAAACTAAGCATTGCAGTGAGTAGGATTATAGGGCTTGAAAGTGCTACGTCACAGCATAGCAACAATTTCAAAAATTCAAAAACTGGATCCACTTGGATCCAGTTTTTGTATGGATCCAAGCACATTTCAAGCGGTCTTACCCACAGCATGGTGATGTAGCCAGTGAAACTGACCGATTTGGCTACTGGGGGCGGGGTTACAACTGGTGGCGAAATAAAAGTCACACCTGCATGCGACATGAGTGGGTTGCTATGCACCCACATACTTAGGCAATAGCAAAGTCACACCTTAGTGGATCCAAAAATAGAAATCTGATGTCAACTTACTACTCCCTGGCCGTTTTGACGTCATCACTTTCAAGCCCTATTACGCGCTGGCGACTACAAAGCACAGTCATTTTTTTCCAAAACTCGGCAGTCGTGAAATCCACTGACAACACAATGTAGTGACAGGAAAGCTTTATGTAATACAAACTGTGTTGCAGTGTTTGTGTGCAATCAGGGATTAGTACAATACTCCCTGTGTGCAATGAGTGTGCCACTGATCCTACTCGCTGCTTTCTCCCGGGAGCTCCGATTTACGGGCTTATCTAGGCTACCCTGAGCCAATGGTGCCACGACCCGGAAGTGAAATACGGCTTGAAGAGCTTTTCATGAATACATACCGTAGCAAGCTATCTACCTTTATGCATAGAGATTCTCAGTCTGCCATTTTCCGATCATTGCCAGGCTATTTAAAACCGCAATCAATAAGACGAGCTGAATCGACATGTATATACCGTATTTATTCGTGCAGCGTCAAAAGATGGAAACAACTTTTTATTATAATTTCTCAGTATTATAATTTTTTCCTCTTACTTCCGAATCCTTTTAAAATGAAGAATTTTTTACTGCAGAAGTTTCATCGAACTGGTGCACTACAATGTAGTGCACTGCCAGTACAAATACAGTCCACAGACAGTCTATAATTTGCAAATACATGTACTTGAAGAAATAATTATGGGAAATCCAATAATTATTATTATCGGAAGGTTTAATTTGAGCTGAGCTGAATGAAAGTTGGCCATTTCACGCAGTACGAACCTTGACGGAGTTTACTTCGTTCACCTCTGTTCCAACGAATGATGCATTGTGCAGTGCAACGTGAACAGCGAGAATAAACACATCGTTTGTGTTTCGAGGCTCATTCAGCTTCAATACATCCTCCAAAGAAAAGGAGGCGCCTGGTCCAGCCATTCAGGTAGAAAGCTACAGCACCGTCCCTAGCTCTGTGGATAGAGGCCTATTCTCATCGATGCAATAAACTCGGAGTTCAGTTTGGTTGAACCAACCCAGTAAGTAACAGTAACTGTATAATAGCTACAAGTATCTGCAAATGCAGCAAAGTAAGTTTGAACATGACAGAACAACTTTCGAAAACTGAATGCGAACTACAGGCCGGGGATTTCCCTCCTTGCTTGCACACCTAGATCTACAGCTAGCGATGACGTCTTGTAGGCGTCATGTTTACCCAAAAAATCGGTGACGCGAGTGCGAGTGACGCGACGGTGGACAAACGATTACTAGTACGTAAACTGATCTGATTGAGGTGAATTCATGAAGTGGACACGCCTACTACGTAAGTACCAAGAGTATACCGGTAATCAGGTAATGGTATAAGCTCTGAAAGAGAGTATCATAAGCTCTGGGAGCCTTTTTCACTCTTGCTAGTACCAAGAGTATTATTTATACTCTTGCTAGTACCTGTAGTGTAGCGAGTGTTGTTGTTGTTGCTTGTATCCTTTATTTAGAGTGGGAAGTCCAAAACAGGCCCTAGCCTAATAACAATGGTCCCACTACAGTCCATTCATAAAAAAATGGGTCCTGGCTCTGGCGAGCTCCCGTATTTGGCGATTTTTCGTGATTTCATCGTACACAGTGCAGTGCTGCGAACTTTGAAATTTGAAAAAGGGTCCAAAAAGGGTGCCTGAACTGGGGTTCGAACCGCAGAATGCACTGTTGCAGGCGGGGTCAAACGGCCTGGATTTTGATGGTTTTTCCCAATTCAGTGATTTTGGGGCAAAACCTGGCCGAAATCCTATTCTTGCTATGGCTTGCTTTTTGGACAAAAAAACTTCAGAAACATAATTGGAAGAGGATTCCATATGGGATTGCAGAAAAAAATTCTAAAAAAACTCAACGTTTGACCCATTTATGGCCAAAAGCTAGAAGTTCATTTTTTTCTGAATGGACTGTAGTGAGGGAATGCTGTATATCTGTGCATAAGGATCAGTGAGTGGTGACCAGGGAGTAGTACAAAAACGTTGGTATTTAATAATTTTTGGTTATAATATTCCTTTTTTTCTTCAGACTGTTTTCCCGCCGGTGACGGTTTGCATCCTTCCCTCAAACCAATGAATGCAATCACTGATCATGTATACTCATCTAGTTTACTTACAGTACAACACGCCTCTGCCTGTGTCAGCACAGCCGGCGGCAATATGCTGAATAGGGGCTTCCGGAAGATGTACTCTTGCTTATACCAAGAGTACATAAACCTACTCTTGCTTATACCAGTACTATGAGTTTACGGTATTAAAACACATTAGTTTTTTTGCCCGCATATTAAAAGCTTATAATATTAGCGTGTCAAAAGATATTCACGACATGCACCATGATGTGATGGTGCTACTACATGAATGCCATTACCATTCAGCGTTGCAGTTTTGTACTACCAACTGTCACTACACTGTACAATATCATGCACATGTATAATGACATCAAGAGTACATAACCCCCCAGAGTGTGCAACGCCTGATCCAACTCTGCATAGGGTCTTGGTCGAGCGTAATCGGATCTTTTGATGTCATGCGTACTAGTACACTTCACACCAGCGCAAGGCCGGTCCCGAGGCAGGGCACCGTTGTTTTTGATCCGACAGCACCGTTGCTCCCCGGGTTCCCCCAGATGTGTACGGTATAACGATGCAAAAATCCGATTACGCTCGACCAAGACCCTATGCAGAGCTGGATCAGGCGTTGCACACTCTGGGAGGTTATGTACTGTTGATGACATTGATGGCACATCCATGCAGGGATCCTGCTCCGCACATACATGTAGTAGCCACACATCAATACGATTACCAATGCAAGATGCACGCAAGACAGCATTCTGCATACCGTTGTCTACACATAGGGCTCTCTGTCTAGACCCGTTGCTGGTGAACCGGCTTGCAGAATTGCGAGCGAATAAAAAATATCCCAAGTTAAAAGCAGTAAATTTCCTAACCAAAGCGCATACAAACACGCGCGCGCGCACACACACACACACACGAACAAACGCACACCCGAACACACACACACACACACACACGGCACACCAGCGGCGAAGAAGATAGAGATGGAAGGATATATTAACATGACCAGCACATTCTGATATCGCAAAGCAAATTAGACACAGCGCTATGTTGAATCCGAGCGCGTAAAACCTAACTGAGAAGAAAGAAAGATGGTAAAGCGAGACCCACATCAGCACACGAGAGAGGGATTCGAATAAAGAGCATAATAAGATCTCACCCATAAGTTGTGTTTCACAAGCTGGGAACGATAGATCAGTTCTCCGAGAATAAAAATAAAAAATAACCAAGAAAAATCCTAGCACCACCGCCATCACCTGTGCAGAATCCGTGGAGCGAAGTTGACCGGCTGTACATGTACTTACACCAGAGAGTTAATTATTTACTTGTTGAAAGAAGCCAAAGAATGCGGGCACACACGAGCAAGAAAATAGAGGAAGCAAACTACGTCGAGACAACAATGTTACACGAGACACCGAGCCATGATCTTGAACAAGAGGACACCAGTGCAGCAGCAGCAGTAGTAGTAGCAGCGACGACGACACGTACAACACAAAAATAGAACAACAAAGCAATATAGCACAGCAACACAAGCTGAAGCAAAGTAAAAACAGTGTAATCACAGCAGTGGTGGTATCATTAGCCATCCTATATCAACTGACCATAGTTATAGAGAGGGAGAGGGAGAGAGAGAGAGAGAGAGAGAGAGAGAGAGAGAGAGAGAGAGAGAGAGAGAGAGAGAGAGAGAGAGAGAGAGAGAGAGAGAGAGAGAGAGAGAAGGAAACAGAAGAGAGGAAATACAGGACCAGAGGGGAAGGTGGAAGGTCTGTAACAGATTGCCAGAGAGCTACAGGCTGTTAAAATATCGATGAAGGGTCAGGGCAGTCGGTGTGGCAGTGACAGTCCGCAAACTTACAGCCATGCACAGAGACAGGTAGACAAAGACAGAGAGTCAGACACATACATCATACATGTATGGGCACACACACACACGTGCACACACACACGTGCACACACACACACATTCACACACGCACACACATGAACGCGCATGTACAATTGCACGTGCAAGACAATTACTGCTCTCCCACTAGACGAAACTGGACTAGGCTGAAGATATAGGATGAGGTATGCATGGACACACATCGTGTACATGTATACATACACACAACAAACATGAGCACACACACACGCGCGCACACACACACACACACACACACACACACACACACACACACACACATGTGCGTACACGCGCATACACACTCGCACAATTTCTACAGTGGATGCAGCATCACCGCCACTCATCCAATGCTACCTGGACTGCTGCTCTAAGTCCAATACATTGTCGAAAGCACTAGAGAGTTCGCCCTACAGAGACACACAAACAGACCAAACAGACAGACGGACACACAAACACCCACGGAATTAAAGCTGCGTGGACCCTGGCTAGCGCCACGTTACTGAAGTAACGTCTTTCGCATAGCTACGGGAATAAATGCCATTCATTGAGCCAAGCGTACATGAAACCCAGAGTGTGCAGAAATAATCACTAGTGTGCAGCTTCTGAAGTTTACTGCAGCATGGGCGTCTGCCACGGCGGAATTATGGCATTACATCATAGTTGGTGCGTACAACTGAGCTGCAGTTGTGCAGCCGGAGACCTGCAGCCGGAGACCTGCAGCCGTGACAGCAACCCACCCCCATTGTAGGCTTTGTAACAGCTAAGCTGTAAACTGTATGGATTTACTCATTAGATGTTATCGGGGATTCATACACATGGGGAAACCCGAGGTCACGGGACAAGGTAAAAGTTCAGACCTTCGGTCAACGGAGTGGCGCTGCACACCCGTGGTCAGCTTTCCGTTGGCCGCATGTTTGGCCATGAATTAGTGGCGGGGGAATTAAAAAATAATCTGTA
>NC_088643.1:23060553-23150553 GCF_964019385.1 Sycon ciliatum
ACACACACACACACAGACAGATGCAGAAATGACCGTGCTATATTCGACTGGTATGATGCAATGCTGTATCACTTCCCTTGTTCACACTCTTAAATATACAGTCAATTAGTGTTCTTTTCGTGCAGTTTACCTTCAGTCCCGATTCCTTCCCTGTAATTCCTCTGAGAGGAAAGCTTTCAAAACGTTCAGGAAATAAACATGTTCGGATTCAATACACTTTTTCTCTTTGCATAGGATAAAAACACTATCTCGACGACAGACTCGGATGGAGAGCCGAAGATTCATTTATAGCTAAAAAAGGACCAAGGAACTACAAGTTACGCAAGTCGTGCAATGTTATTGCATGAGCTGATTGTTCAAGTAACTGGTGGTGTCAGTGGACATTACAGCGTAGCTTATAGTTCCCTGGTCCTTTTTTTAGGACCTTGCTTATAATTATCCAGCCATTGACTTTTGATATACTGTAGAGGCACAAAATTTCGTCGGTCAATAATTTCGTCCAACTCCAAAGAAAAGGAGGTTGTCCGGTTGAAAATTTCGTCCATGGATCATAAGAGTGCATAGAAAAGCTGGACAAATCGATATTCGTCCTACATTTAATTTAGTCCAAAAGCTCCTTGGACGAAAAAGACGAAATTAAATTCCAGACGAATATTTCTGCTTGTACAGTACATACCTCGGCTACAAAGTACAGATATGTATATCCACTGTAGGCACACCATACTGAAGTTCACTCCAATTCACCTACACGCCTGCACCAACGTACACACAATGAACCACGTCCACACAGGCAACAGGTCATACCTTAGACAACCAAGCGGCTCGGAGAGACTTTTGACGGTATTCAGCTTGCCAGCAGGATTCTGTCAGGACAGCATAACATGTAGATGTAGCAGGAAATAATCTCACTACACCAATACTATATACCTGCTTTACGCAGGTTGATGCCAACGCGAACAAGCAAAATAAAAAAATAAAAAACCTAAACACCAATACACCAATGGTACCCGGTCTGTAGTTGACCAATACAAAGGTGAAGGATGCATAGGTGGAAATTAGACCCCTTCTTACACAACAATATTTAGGGGCCATCCGTAATTATCGATCTTTTTCACGAAACGAAAAAGTTTCGTTTATGGGTGGGTGGGTAGTGACCGGTTTCGTTTTGAAAAAACATCGAAAGCGGAAAAATCTACGCGCACTGCATGCATTGTGTACTTCGAAGTAGATCGACAGTGCGATGCACTGATACCACTCTGTACTCCGTGCAGTTGTGAGTTCCTTTCGTGCTCGGATGACTTCTCCGACGAGGACCAAGCAGTAATTCGCTCTGGGCCCGGCCATGGGACCGACGACAGATAGATAATACTTCGTTCCAGCCGCCGATGCAAGAGAATTTCAAATTACGGAGCGGGGCGCACGCCAAGTAAATTCTCACGCAAATATGGGGAGCGCCAGCCGCTGAAGACGATGTCGTCGTAATGTACCTGGAAGAATCTGATCGTGCTTATGGTGGGAAAGCCATGGAGAGTGATCCCCGTGTCGACAGTCTTCCAGAGACGGAAATTTAGGCCATCGACTTTCTACGTACCTGATTGACGGCAGCGCTGCGCGGCGTGTGTGCGACCTTACGGAGCTTTCCGACAACGATTCTGGGGCGATGCTGCTCTCATTTGCGAGCGAGGCACGACCACTGAAGTCTGTGATAGCTATGGCGTTTGTTTCCGCTCCGAAGTCGACTTGTTTTGGCAGTATCATGTCAATGTCGGAACTCTGACGATTTGCATGTGTACTATTCGGAATATTCCCGTGTTTAGACGTAGAGGTGCCAATTATTTGGCAGCGTATGTGTGTGGTAGGTGAACATAAATGTTTCCATGGTCGAGAAGTAGTACCAGACTTCCAAGAAAATATAACTGACTTGCACTATCATACAAAATGTAGCCTCGCTTTGAGCTATTGGCATCATTCTAAAATGTTACGGATTTCATATACAAAAGTAAACTACTCGCCGGTAAACATGGTAAAGGGTTAACCAAATTTTTAGTGCTTGCATGCGAAGGATATGATTGTGTGTGTTGTAACAGCCAATCAAGATCATTTTCTGCACAAAGTCTCAAGTCAATTAATTTTTTCGTTTCAGGGGGGTGGGTGGGTGGGGGTGGGTCATAACTAAACTTTTTCGTTTCGTGAAAAAGATCGATAATTACGGATGGCCCCTTACATCCTCCTATTTCGTAGCATGTTAAATGTTAATGCATGCAAGCATTGCCATGAGGAGCACCAGCTAAACCAAATACACGCACACGCACACACACACACACACACACACACACACACACACACACACACACACACAAACACACATGCATGCACGACCACACACGAACACACATGCACACAAACGCATGCGCGCACGCACGCACACACATGCACACATATACACACACACACAGACATGCACACACACATCATGCCACGGTGTCTCTTCTTTCCCTTACCAGCAATACATTCCACAGGATCTCAGTGTTGCAGGGAAGGTGAGCAGAGCGTACAAGACCCGCACTGCAGCTCTGCAGTAGTACAAAAACAGACAAAAAAGAACAATGACAACGGGAACAATAGCAGAAGATACACAAGTAAATGTCAATTATAAAATAAAACCGCCGTATCAAACACACTCTGTGACAAATTTCACATGGCTGATCACATAAACCAGCTTCAGACCATCAACTGCTTAACTGTTCTACTGTCTACAGGTACAGCATCACTGTTCAAGCACTGTAGTGTCCTGCATTAAGACCTGTCGCATATAGAAGCCGGTTAACCCCTTATGTAGCAGCCCCATCTCGAATCGTAAAAATATTTTACGGTTGAGCGCGCCACACTTCAATGCGCCGTTCGGCGGCGTCCTTTCTCTGATTGACTCGCGTTTTTTTGCAGTGGACAGCTGAGATCCCACTGAAATATTTGATGTATGATATGGGTAGGTCGCCAGTTGAAAGTATGGAGACCAATTGCGGCGAAAAGTGCGCTCTGCGATATATTTTGCCAATTTCGATCGTGTTTCGTTCCGTCACGCTGCTGCTAGTAGAGATATAGCCTTCTCCAGCTAATGTCGACATCCTCTAGTCGTGGACACCTGGATAGAGCTGAAGCAGCGATATCTCCTCAGGATCTGAATCAGAACTGCGAAATTTCATCGCTGAAGCCACCACAGCATTCGCTCTCCAAGTAGCAGCGAGAGGGAGGGCAGCGGTGTGTAGCAAAGGCTCCACAATCATGATCCGGTGCGTGGTGCATGGCATGCCGATCTGACCAGTCCTGCTACTATGTGGTGCAATGCTTCGGATGCACTCGGTGCATCGTTGGAGATCGGGGGTGACGTGATCGAAGATGGCACATGGATGCGCCAAGTCAGCGATCGTTGCCACATCAACGTGGCTGAGTTGGACGCGGCTATCAAGGGCGTCAAGCTTGCTGTGTCCTGGAATGTGCGTGGTCTGCTCGTCAAAACCGACTCCAAGACAGTCGCTGCATAGTTGGAACAAGTGTTCACCAATGCCCAGTGAGCGCGAACCAAGGGAATGAATGATGTGCTTATTCAACGTCGCCTCCAGGTCATTGCCGACTTACTGTAGTACTCGATATACCAGGTGTACGCGCACGTATCGAGTGGGTGCCCAGTGCTGAGAACCGCGCTGATGTTCTGACACGTGTACCGGAGCTGTGGAACCAGCGTGCTAAGTTGTTGCTGCAGCGTGCTGAGCCGCCGCCTGATGTTGCTTATTGTTCGCCTGCTGTTGATCCGGATGAGTGTGTCACTGCTGCGCCAAGTGTCCACCTGCCGTACGCACTTCGTTTGACCGACATCACAGCAGCTCAGGCCGATGACGCTACGATACAGTCCGTCATTCGTGGCCTTCAGCAAGATCAGCCCCTACCTAGTGGTACCGAAACCCGATCGAACAGAGCCTGAGGACCGGTCGAGTGCTCGTGTGGAACTGCAGGAGGCAGTCGAGTGTATTAAATTTTAGTATTTGTAGTGTTTATGGTGTTGGTTCGAGATACACCAGTGTACGGAGGATTCGCCAAGTAGCAGCGAGAGGGAGGGCAGCGGCGGCATAAACTCATCAAGGCAGGCGGAGGTCTTCCCCTAGTAACTATTTCTTATCTTCTCCATCACCAATCCTCGCTGGGCGTGAGTAGATCAGTAAAAACTACATACTTCGAATCTGAAATAATTGCAATAATTTGAACATTTGACGCAATTGTTTGCGCCTGGTATTTAGACGATACATCCGTTTTCCGCCCCTTCTGTTGCTGTTCATGCAGGTAACTAGTGCATGTGGCGTTCTTCTGTCACTGTGCGTCCCAATGGCTGCCGCTAACACGGCTATACTTTATTTCAAATGTAGCGATCTCAATTGTCAGAAATACGCACAATTGGCTCAAAATTGGGTATTCCGTGTATGCCCTCTTCCTATACCTGCATGCTTGACTACAATATTTTGACAAATGGACCCATTCATTACTATGGATTCAGAAAAAAAACATAACTTGCACATACAAAATGTGTCTAGATGTTATGCTATAGGTCCATCTTTGACGAGGAGTACCCCACGCATACATTACATGTTCGGTACATAAAGGGTTAAGAATACAAGCGTGTTTTTTCAAAATGGACTGTCAGCACATACACCTACTTTTGCTTAGTGGTGAAGTACATAGAAATACCTGGCTTGAATACAAGCCTAATTTGAATACAAGCCGGGCCCTGATAGCGATTCCTACCGGAATAAGCCGACTTTTGCACGCGAGATTACGGTATCCAATGAAACACATCTGAGGTAGGAAAGTTGTTTACCTTGACCATGGCCTGGAGACAGTGTGTGGGAGCGTAGTATGTTGTCTCAGTCACAGACCAACCGGTGTTGAGAAAGGCAACGTGCGCCTGCACGAAACGCACACGAGCAGGAACAGTAACAATAGACAGTTAAACGGGCAGCTAAGACACTTCTAAGAAAATGCTCTCCGTGACTCGGATCTTATGGATACTTGTTAGCAGTACAGCATAGTCCTCAAGACCTCCCGTCCAGGCTCACTACCTACCCTGGGTGCTATGATCACCATCTGGCCTTGCTGCACCACGCCTCGATGAATAGGTATGCCCCTGTTGGCCAGGCTGATGGGTGGATGCTGCAGCACAGAAGACACACGGGAAGAAACACAAGCATGAGAGGCCAGCAATGCACAGCCACCCTGCTAAAACACCGCAGAGAAATCCACGTAAATGGCATCGTACTGAATAGGGATGACACTAGACTGGCAAGAAAGTACAACCGGTGTAAACAAAACTCCCAAAACATTCACATTGCAATCATAGCTCCGTCTCTAATATTGCGAATTGTAAGCCCGCAAACTATCTCATTCCCTCAAAAGGCCATTAGCCCACAGCTATTGCACACACATAGGGGAGTGATGGAAGCCAGAAATACAATTTGTGCGGCCTCACAGCTCTACAGCTGCTTGAGCATCAGCGTTACACAAAGCCTAAAGTCCGTGCGAGGAACATGGGAATATGTACCAGGATTTCCACCGCCCAGCCTTAACAGCACATACAGTGAAACATGTCTAAGGCGACCACCGCTCAAGGGACCGTACAAATGTGGTCCCCGTGTACAGGTGGTCTCCTTATCCACAGGTTCATTCAACTGGAAACAAACCCCTTGGTCCTATTTCTAGCGGTCCTCTGCGGCAGGTGATTGCCTTATTAGAGTGGCCGCCTTGACAGGTTCTACTGTAGAAAAGGCGGCGGAGAGCATAGTCAGCACTCACCAAGCAGGGCCGCTGGGATCCTCGGTTCTTCGGAAACGCGCCCGACTTGCCATTGCGTCGTGTTGCAGGGTTGATCTCATAGCACGCACTCTCCACCTCCTCACAATTCTCCCCAGGTATGCAGTACCTAACCATGCAGAATAGGGACAGGGACAGCAGGCACAACACACAGAACAAAACACATCAACCAGGGCCAATAGCCCCGGTGAGAAGGCAGTCTTGCCTGTTCATATGGTGAAGTAAAATAAAGAAACAACAAACTATCTATACTACACGCGCGAAACAACTACAGCACAGTGAGAAAAGGAGCACATGCAACACATTATTTTTCTCCGGACCAGTTTCACACGTGTACTTTTTGTCTCCTCACAGAAGGGACCTCGCACCACACATACGAATACAAAACGGATGCTGATACGTCGCTTGGGTTGGAGGATTGGTCAGAGCTCCTGTGATTCTGTGATCCAATGTTCTTCAGTTCCTGACATCACTGTAACAAGCCTTGTAGTGAGTGATACGTGCTACCCAGTGAAAAAAAACAGTGCTAGTGACGGTGCAGCTGTCTACTAAACAAGACATGGCAAGACATGCCTAGAAAAACAATAAAATTGTAATACTACTACAGTACCGTAAATTACTACATACCATACTAGAGGGTCGCCGGCGTGGTGGTAGAAGACGGTGTACATGCTGGCTGGTGCTGAATGCCACGCCACCGCACTGTAGCGACTCTGCAGCCGGTGCTGCGACCACTTGGACACTGCAGACAATAACCGACAAGCCGCCACAACAAGGACAGTCCTTTACTATCATTACTAATTTATTACGAATGCAAATAACGCTGAGCAGTTACACAATGTATAAAATCCAGCATTACAGCAGTACTTCAAGTACATAGGAAGAACCGAGTGTATACTGATGAGGACCAGCACAGTAGCAGCAAGGGTTGCTCCCAGTCCCTTCATCCTCACCCTCACACACATTGCTCAATCTCTGGTACAGGAAAGGTTTGCCATGGCTGGGCTATCACCCTGCTTCAACTTCCATTCGCATGACCCGACTTGAAGTCCAACATAATACTAACGTGCAGCCATGGCCAGATGGGACGATTGTGTTTACATGCAGACGCACACACACACACACACGCATGCCTAGAACCTTGAACAACCATTCACAATCAGGATGATAACGGTGTCAGGCAGAGCAGAAGCTGGAATGTCTCTCTTTAAATCCCCAGGGCAGGAGAACACACACACACACACACACACACACACACACACACACACACACACACACACACACACACACGCACGTACACGTACACACACATACACACGCATGTCACATGATGTGCACACACGCACACCCACACACACTCTGAGTCCGTACCATCTCCATCCAACAATGAGCCCGGGCCCGACAGGAGTGCTTCAGGTGACCAACAGCTGTTGTTCAGCTCGGGGCTCCTCAGCTGCTTCCTAGACACAAATACACAAAACAGATCAATCCAGAAAAATGGGAATGTACAAAGCAGAACCTCACACAGCAGAAAGTTGGCTTGCAGTGCTGTCTGCTTATGGAGTTTGGCACAATACGACTCTCCAGTCTTCTCCTGCTCTCCCACAAAGTTCAAAGCATCTATTATTAGAGTTCAAAAATCAACTGAATGCGGTCCCTGCACAAATGAAGGCAGGCTAATTTAGAGAGATGTTTCAAAATTACTTTTTGAAGTACCACTGAGTTGAGTCAGCCAGTATAAAACCAGCCAGATGCCGCCTGATCTCAACCTAACTAACTCAGCGCTTGGTCCCTGGTTGGGTCTATATTTCCTATTCGCACGGTCGTCCTCTTCATTCTCCCTCAACCAGTTTAAAACAATTCAACAGGGTTATCAAACTACAGAGCAGCAGCCACAGCAAGAGTAATAAGTTGTTACCTTGCAGTTGCCTCCAAGGTGATACCGGTGCACACAGGTACTTGCAAAGTACCATCCAGGACGTGAAACCAAAATTCCTCCTGCCGCAGAGATCAAACATAGGCAAAGAAGACAATACACTGCACCTGTGTCATGCGCATACTAACACACACACATGCATGCACACACATGCACACACACCCACACCTAGTAGCAGCCGTGTAGCAGATCAGCCCACAACAGTGACAGCACAGCAGTTGATCTTGTAACAACGCCAGCATGCCGATAAAGTGAAAAAAACGTAGAATATGCTGGAATCGGAAGCACCATCTGAACCAGTGCAGGACACATTTCACAAGTTGACATGTCTAATGTCATTAGTAGCCGCAGCACATGCAACAGCAGGTGCAGAATACAAGGTTGGAGATTCAGCCAAAACAGAACCATGCACATCGTGCAGACTAGGTATATATTCTAAAAGAAATACGGTGGTGCACAGAAAAAGGCCAAACACAAGTTGCATGGTCTACCTCGATGGAGTTCGTCGTCTCTTTGGGCACTTCCCACGCAGAACCCATGCATTTTGCCAGTGCATAGTGCTGCGCACACGTACACGAGAACTGTGTAACAAAACACACACGCACGCGCACACACACACACACGCACACACACACACACATTGCTACCATTGAGATTTGAGAACGAAACGAACCATCCAGTACAAAACTGTAAAAAGACTGCAGCTACTTCCACAACCAGAAACAGCAATGAATGTGTGCAAATGACCAACGTCCTAGCCAGATACAAGCACAACACATACAACGCATTGCACTACACAAACACTACATCTGTAGTCACATGCATCTATGAGAATGGAAAAACAGAAACATGCCGAGTTCAAACAGTTCAAAACACTATCAGGAACGTAAGCCGTGCCCTACCGAAGACATCTGTGTCATGTCCACTTGCTTGGGTTCACGTCCTGTTACATAAAGGTAAACACACGCACGCACACACACACACACACACGATCAGGCTAATGCAATACTATACAACAACAGACGGTTCTACAACTACTGTCAATGTATGTAAGAAAGCAAGAAACTGCAGCAGCAGAACCGATCGGGGGCAAAGTCTACGATACTGTTCCAACAGAAAACTAAGACTAGTCTTAACCCTTTTACGGTCTCACATTTGAAAATCGATCACCGGTGATCGATTTTTTCAAACTATCGTAACTCAGTCAATTTTTGAGCAAATTCGAACATCTAAATATCTAGGTTGAAGAGAAAGCTCCAGGCTATCCGTAGGAACAATCGCCGAAGCGATAGAGTGAACGGCTGCGATGCTACGAAGCTCGCGATCTGCGTCACGGCTCATTTGCGATTTGAGTGGGCGAGCTGGGTCTTGAGGACGGGTTTTTCCCTTTGCAGCTAGCTGTCGCCATAGAGACACGGATTCAAATGAGAGCATGGACTCGCAGCACTCCTCACAAAAAATGTGAGCTCGATGTGAGCAAGGAGAGGGAAATGGCTGTTGAATCTTGTTTCTCGTCGTGAATCAAGCACTGGGGCGATGTCGCTGCGCTGCAGCGCTGGATCCACGGCACGCTTGGTGTCGAATTGTAGCTTGGCGTGTTGCTCGTGTCCAGAGCTTTCCAGAGAGCCCAAGATCATGAAAATCAGCGAAGGGAAACTGAAGTTATGGATGAATCAAGGTACGAAATTGTTGAATTCTGTAAATAGCCTCATTTTGACTGGATTCTGAGACCGTGAAAGGGTTAAGTGAACATCAACAAAGGCTACTGTATAATCCTCATAAAAAGGACACACTTCAGGCTCATTACGAACATCTTGAAAGTTTTTGGTTTCACAAGTATACTTTCAAGCCTTCTCATCAGGTGAAATACAGGCAAGGGAAAAGGAACAGGAACAGTGGATTAAGTAGAGTAAGGAGGTGGTACTACTGGCTACTGTATAACATGTAATTTTCGATGTATCAAATTGTCGGTGCCAGGGACCTGCCAGGCTACTAGTTAGTCGTATGTGACTCTCTACGCTAATCGGCTGAGCTCCGCCACAACACATTCAGGTCAGTGAAACGATTTCCGGTCATTGCATACTGACCTTTGATCAAGTCTGTGTCTACCATAGCATGGGCTTGGTGTCTGGATACCTACAGACAGCAGCAAGAAGAACAACAACAACAACGACGACGACAACAGCAACGACGACGACAACAGCAACGTCAGCACCACCGTCACCAGCAAGAACAAGAGGAACAAGAGCACCGACAGGGTCACCACCACCATCGCCAACTACAACCGCGAGGGAGAGAAACTCTCAGAAATGCATGCAGCGAAGAACATAGTGACTATTACTCTTCCGTAAGCCCCTGATAAGCGTGTTTCCAATCTGTCACGCCATGAATGAATAAAACTAAGCACCCAATGCAGGCGGGTAAACCCTGGGCTGCTAACAGGAACTGTACTAGAACATACCGCAGTTTGAAGGCCGTATTCATGCAGGTACTGAAGATAGATTTCTGGTACACTCCTGTCACGCTCGGACACCTGCAGCAAAAAAAGGAATAAACCACACAAAAAGTCCCTAGTTGGTGAACAGGTTAAATGACGTATGCAGCAAAGAAACAGTATTTGAGTGTTTGAGTTGCGGTACCCTAAAAAGTCGCCAAGCCACAGAAACAGCATGGAACGACCATGATGTACAAGGACAGCAGCCATGGAAGTAGAGTAAACCTGCCCTGGCCGGACGCACTTGGAGTCTTGGTGCAGCGGAAGCTGTCCTGATATGGCAGGATTCCGCTCGATCCAGAGGGACGCACGTTCGGTCCAAAGCACTTTGCTGCACGAAAATGTGTCCGGTCAATACAGTATTCTGCTTGGTACAGGGTACGGAAAGCACAGGTTCAACTGCATTCCAAAGAATTCCTTCTGCTGCTTTGCTACCCGTCGATGAATGCGAGCAACACGACTACAAATGAAAAGTGTTATAACTATTCTGAAAGACAATGGGCGCTTTCGATTACACGTTTACACAATTCTGGAACTGGTTTTTTAAATTCTGGAATGACCAGAATGAGCGGATTCCGGCCTTGTAAATGAACGACTGGAATTCACAACGCATTTTATTCATGTCATGTCACAAACAAAATTGATGAATTGTAAAAAGAGATCACGTACACCCTCGCGCGCACGTGGACCCAGCATCGCGCACACGCTGGCCAGGGAGGCTCTTCGCGCGCTTGAGTCATGACCAGACCGGTAACACACCGACTGTGCAATTCTGGCGCCAGAATTAGAGAAATTCCGCCCTCTCTTCAGAATTGACGGATTCGACGGAATTGGATAAAATCAATTCTAACGACGGAATTTGTCACTTTTTGTGTAATCGAACTGTGCATCAACTATAACTAATTCTAGAATTGACCGACATGCATGTAATCGAAAGCGCCCAATAACTGCTTTACACGCCACCAAACTCAAAGATCTCCACGGGCGGCTTCTAACATCAACACTTCCTTAGTTATTTTTCCTAATCGGTATACCGTAAAGTCTTGTATAAAAGCCGCACTTGAATAGAAGCCGCGATTTTGGGCCCATCAAATCACACATAAACCTGGTTTTAGTGTTGACATACATAGAAATACCTGTCTTGTATAGAAGCCTGCAAAATTTCACCAAGAAAGTCATAGAAGCCGCGGCTTTTATACAAGACTTTACGGTATGTGTTTTCAAGTAAAACACAAGCACAAGGTCCACACAAATGATCAAATGCACAAGTAATGAGCACAATCTGCACCGCACAAGATACTGATAAGCTGGTCCTTTGAGCAGATCAAGAGCAGAATGCAGCCACTCACATCGGGAGGTATGCGTGACAGATCAGCCACTTCATCCCACTTGCCTTCTTTTTCAACCTGAGCATACAACGCACACAGCAGGAAATAAACAACACGAGTTTCAAATTTCCCGTTTCCCGTTCTACTTACATTGATCTTGCGTCACAATAAGGACGTCACAACTATTATTTTACTTTTCGTGTTCATTTTTTTCACCAAATGCCGGTACTGAACTTGAAGCGATGAGTGGTAACACGATGATGCTCCACTGGCTGAGTCAGTGCTAGCACAACACTGGGAATGGCCACACAACACCTGTCATCGACTTCCCTACCGGGTCGAATCTCATTCTGCTGCAAATTGTGCATGTCGCTATCAGGGTTCTCTGCACAAGTGCGCATGCATGCCCTGGCATGGTATGGTATAGCAACAAAAGATGATATGCCAAATAACGCGCAACTAGACTTGGGAGGGCATTGCAGAGTTGTTGCATACAAAGTTCAAAGTTGTACGGGTACCTGTGACTAGTATTCCTGCAGAGCTCAGGGCCTACCGTGTACACATTGTAGTATAATGTGTATGCAACTTGTGTGCGATGCCCTCTCAAGTAGTGTTGAAACGAGCGTATCTATAACAAACGAGCGATCTGTTCCACTAACGAGCAAGCTATCGAGCGAGCTAATGAGTTTCATTGATGTGGCAAATATGATTTTTTGAATTTTTTTTTCTAAGTTCGAAATTTTTTCAGCTGGTTCAAATTATCACCGCCGGCATTTGGGGTTGCTGCTGCTTCACTTCATACTGCTGTTTGGTGTCGAGATGTCTTTCAGCGCCGTCGTCGAGTAGCCTTTGTAAGAATAGACCGTTTTGCAAAGATTGCAAGTAGCCCTGTTCTTCGCTGCATCGCGGGAGAAAACTTCCAAACGACTGAGCGTAACTATTTTACTTTCACTCGAATGGAGAGGTGACCGAAGCATATCCTGCGACAGGTCAGCAGATGCGGAACAAGACATCAGTAAAGTCCACCAAAGCTGCAACGACAACTGAAACAACTCAAGTGTCGTGCAGGCATACAGTCACTGTAACTGCGAGTGATTTTCACTTTGCGCGGGACTGGACTCTCGATCGACCAGGGAGTTGTAAAATATTTTACGTCTCCCCTGTCGACATGTACTGGCATGTGTACGGAGTACCTTGTATGGTGTCCGTTAGTGCAAACGAGCTGGCCGCACAAACGAGCCGAGTTTCTGGCGAGCGAGCTAACGAGTATCCGGTGAGATCGTTTCAACACTACTCTCAAGTCTAGTTGCACGTTATTTGGCATATCATCTATTCAGGGTAGGACCAACTCTAACCCGAACCCTGTATACACTATCACCACAAGGTCTCCAATGGCATGCACATCATGCAGTATCAGTGATGACTCTCTCCACAGTGCACTCACAGTATTATAGCCGCCCAGTTTCTCAACGGCCTGGAAGACAGCAACGAGATCGGCCGGCACACAGTCAATCTGCACACGGCACAGAATGAATAGAATACAACAGAATGAACAGAATGAACAGAATGAACAGAATGAACAGAGTGAACAGAATGAACAGAGTGAAGAGAGTGAAGAGAGTGAATGGAATGAACAAAGTGAACGGAGTGAAGAGAGTGAACAGAATGAACAGAGTGAACAGAATGAACAGAGTGGACACCACACAAAGCTGTTGAAAGCACAGCAGAACACCACACAAAGCTGTTCAAAGTACAGCTCTTATGGATGTGTAATGCGTGTGAGCACGGGCAAGAGACTGTCTGCGTACAACCTGGAACATCAAGTGCAGTCTTGGAGAGTTGCACGCCTCGATTGCTTCGCTATTCGTACGGCTGTGAGTTTCAGCTGTGGTTCACAAGTATCGTTCTATCACATATTCTATCACAGATTAATACATTCTAGATTACACCAGGGCAGACATCGCCGCATGAACTCCTGTGGATGGGCAGGTGAAAATGCCAGTTTAGCAAACTGGCAACAAGCACTCACCGCAGAGCTGCGCAGGTCACCGCAGCCAGAGCCAAGCAGGTAGTGGTGTACGGCCGCTAGATAGCGCGAGTTGTATAGCCACCTAGTCACAGCGAACACAGACACAACGGCGAGGTCAATGATGAGGTCAAGCAGTACACACCAGTCTATACGCTCCAGTGGACTCTTGACTTCTCAGAGTGTATTAGTTTGAACATACTAGGATGCACAGCAGTAACGTTATACTGCTTGGTAACGGTAGCTACCGTCTTGGTGATTTTCTTGGATCGCTTCAGCCCTAATTCAAAGAACGAATCCAGTTGTTTCCATGGTGACAACAACACACCAGCAAGCCAGACACATATTTCAACAGGCAAGCAGAGCCACGACTGCACACGAGTGCAATTTACGAGTATCATGGCACATACCTGTGGAAGTACTGGTTGCAGTAGGTCATGTCGCATGATAAAGAGCATCCCTTCACCTTACTGATGTCCAGTGGCTAGTCAATACAACGACACATACCGGGGTAGGCAGACAGAATCATACCACCACACCACCACACATAGTGACACAGAGAGAAACAAGGCCAGGCACAATGAAAATGACGAAGACCGCAAGACCAACAACAACAACAACAACAACAACAACAACAACAACAACAACAACAACAACAACAACAACAACAACAACAACAACAACAACAACAACAACCACTGACATCAACGAAGGCAGAGGATCTTTTCAAAAGCCGTCCAATTACTTAGCTAGGTTGGCATTATCTTGCTAGCAAGTTGAGCAACAGTGCTCTTCACCACAAGATAAGGTTTCAAACACAAATTGAACACGGATGGAGAGCCAAGGTTTAATTTATACAAAAGAGTCCTTTCTCTTTTGTACAAATTGAACATGCTGACAACACCGTTAAAAGGCTACAACTCAGAGTTTCATGGCACGGAAGTCAATCATCAGCCAACAATGACAATGAGTATGATCACTATCGTCAACACTGATGTAAACACTACAGCGACTGCACATAACAGCGACTGCACATAACAGCGACTGCACACACACACACAAAAAAAACCACACACACACACACACACAGTGACTGCACATAACAGTGGTGGCAATTGAAATCCGACCCCCAGCTCGGTGCACTCACATTGCAAACGCGCGGCAAGCCCTCGTAACACTACGAAATAGAGACCGCTAGAATCGGTGCTGCACTCCAGCACGAAAATCAGGGGTTGGATTTCCGTCGCCACCACTGTACATTCACATACCTATACAGTAAACAATGGCTTAAGCGACCACCTCGCGGTGCAAGCAAAAGCGGTCGTTAAAGGGAGGTGGTCTTTAGAACCAGGTCCCACTGTGTCTGTGTAGAACTGTCGGTGCATGAAAAAACGGCCGTTAAGGAGCAGGTGGTCGCTAAACACAGAGGTCGCTTACACCAGGTTTTACCGTAATATGATCAGTGCCATAGTACTGACGACATCAACAACAGTGGCAGCACAAGGTGCAAACTACAAATGAGGAGCAAGCCTTCAAAACTAAGCCTACCTGTGTGCTGCATGGGTTGTTGATGATAGACATGCCGACGCCTTTACTGTGTGCATCCAGCCACTGTACACAGCTAGCGGGATCAGAGAGGACGTTAGCCGGTGGATGTGACACTGCTATTGTCTCTAGCTTCGCCGGCCGCCAGTCAATGGCGTTGGACGCTCGGCTAGGAAACAGCGTAGTGATACTGGTGTTGACGCTGGGAATACCACTGACGGTGCGTAGGTCGTGAGACCGCACCGTCATCTTGGGCTTTGGCGGTTTTCTCAGGCCATTGCAAAGGCCGCCCTTGTGCTGCTGGGCCTTACGTATGAGACCGGCGTTCTTCTTGAGTTTCCCACTGCCGGATTGGCTGTGGCTTGCAGTAGAACTGCTTGACGAGTCAGCAGGGGACGGGGGTTGGCTGTGACTTGCAGTAGAACTGTTTGGCGAACCTGCAGGTGACGAGGCACTGCCTGCGGCTGAAGGTTGAGGAGACGGGCTGCGTGACTGTACCATAGGTGACGGCGCTGTGTACCTTGACGGCGAGTTTGCCACCGATGATAGAGGCGATGTGGGACTGGCACTGGCTGCTATGGTGCTGTAGGGCGAGAGGCGGTTAAGTGGCAGCATGTCAGACTGGCCTGCTTCACAACTACCCACACTATCCGCTTGAGATACCTCCACCGGCGGGAAGTAGATAGCATGGCATTTTCTCTTGGCTGGGTGCAGGGCATGCTGAGACTGGATTCCTGCCGCGGAACCATGCATTGCCCCATTGTCCTCTTCTTCTTTGGGCCTGACTAGTCGAAGAGGAGGTGGATGAGGACCTTGCTGGAGCGACATATGGTGCAACGTGGTCGAGTTGATAGTTGAATCTGATAACGATCTTCCACTACTGGCATTATGCATCGGGGACCGCGAAGTTGCCGGCTTCTACACCACACAGAATACGAGAGAGAGAGAGAGAGAGAGAGAGAGAGAGAGAGAGAGAGAGAGAGAGAGAGAGAGAGAGAGAGAGAGAGAGGGCAGATCAGGGAAGAGCACAGTGGTAGCCTCTACATGGAAGAGAGAAGGAGCTGGACCATGCACGAACTAGCATATCAAAGCTTCTTCCAGGAATTCTTCACAACGCATGACAGTACACACATGCACAGCACATGTTCGCACAGTAGCTCATCCAAGTCGCAAGTACACCAGCACATGTACTTGTGACTTGCAGGTCTAACACACATACAATAGGCCATACAAACTGTGGCCAAACACTCACCCCTATAATTATCACAAACACTTACCGACACAGGCACATCACACCCACCAGAGTGAACATCAGGGGCAGCATCATCCGAGTCGGAATCTGACAGGACAATCACCTCGGTGCAGGGCTGTGCATTGCTGGATTTCCGTACAGCATGAAAGACACTGGCCGGCGCCACCACCACCGCACTGCCGCTGCTCTGCTGTGTGCGCTGCACACTGGTGTGAGCGGTTGCAGTGGATGCCGGCAAGGAGCTACTCGACGTGGCATGGCTCGGTAGTGCATCACGCTGCGGGGCTCTGGAGCTCAGCGGCGCGTGGTGCACAGTGATACCATTCCGGGGACGGTTGGCACCTTTCTGTAGGGAACCATCCGCAGCAGGTAAAACTGGCTTACAGAGCGTTGCAGAATAGCCGTTGGGCGCTGGTGCCGGTGATGCAGATGCTTTGCCGCACGCTGATGACCCCATTCTCGACGGGTTATATGTATTCGACGCAGTGAGATGTCCAGAGCCAGACGCATAACCATGGGCTGCACGTGGAGCCAGCTTAGACAGCTGAGAATCTGCAAGTCCAGCATCTCGATGTTGGCTGAAGTCCAAGCGGCACGCCACCGAGGAACCTATTGAAGAGCTGTCAACGTCGCTGACACTAGACGACGATGATACCGGCTGCAACCGTGGCTGAGAAACCGTGTCCGGGTGCGGGGCAGCGGTTCTCGCAGGACCAGAAGACGACATGGCCCGATGCGTGCCTGCTACATCCATAGAATGGCTACGCGGTAGTAAAGAATCAGACCTGACATGCAAGATACCAGATTGGCTTGACGTTCGCCGAACGCACACTGCTGCCGCCGTCACCGCTCCTGGTGCAGAACTAACAGCACCAGCTGCCGCAGCAGCACCGGTCGCCGATGAAGAAGAAGACGCACATGCACCCGGCAACGCATTTCCCGGCATTGGAGAGGCGTCGCCAATGGATGACGACGGTGTCGTGCACTCAGAGACGTCGGCCGTGACAGGCGGCGTGTTGAACGCGGCTAGACGCGCCGGCATGTCTGGGTGGCCGCGGAGCACCAGGAAAGAGATGAAGTCCTCGGTCAGACGCTCTTGCCCTGGCGTGGAGGGGCATGATAGAGATGTGGCAGAGAGACTGGACGATACCGACGTCCTTCTGCCAGGCGATAGGCTATTCTCTGGAAACTTGCGCTGTGCCTTGAGCCGGTGTTTTCTTCTGGTCACTGGTGCTGGTGCTGACGTGGCTGCTACTGCTACTTCTGGTGGTGGTGCTGCTGCTGCAGTTGCTACTCCACTGAAACAGTTCGTAGAGCCTGTAGGTGGTCTAACAGTCTGTGCTGTCACTGATGAATACACTCCCTGTGGCTTTCTTGGGCAGGCAGCGCCACTGCCAGCATCAACAGACAGACCACCTCCACCACTGACCCCAAGTAGCGACGCTTGTAGATGATCGATTCCGTTGTGCGTTGCAGAATACTTGGCGGCAGCAGCAGCATGCAGCTGCTGCACAGTGTGAGGCGCATGGCCGGGAGCTGGCGGAGGCTGCGCTGGCCGGAGGTCGGGCGTGAGCATGGAGCGCTTGACAGCAATCTGATGGTGAAGGACGTCGTCCTCTGATAGCGGAATGCCAGCGAACCCAGCATGGCTGCTTGGATTCGCAGGATGTGTGGCACTCCGTGCACGATTGGCTTTGGCCGAAGACGAGCGCTTAGCCGACGACTTCCTGGCATGATTGTTTGTGTGAGGTGCATGGCCTGTGTGCCCGGGCAATCGAGCTACTGGCTGCCGACTGCCAGGCATAGCACTGTTGGCCAGCGCCAGCCCGTTGGTTTCCGAGCCTGAAGAGCAACACCAAGAACAGTGGACAAGAAGGAATGTCAAATACATGCTGCACACGCTCTCCAATCACGCCTGCGCACAGAATGTCAAATACACGCTGCACACACACTCTCCAATCGCGCTTGTGCAGGCAGCATGACGGTCTACAGCGCATACACACAGGCCTTACACAAACCTAACCAATAAGCCTTTTGCGCGTTGTACAGATGTACGAAGTTCAGTACTAGGGCATAGGTGTGTACAGACCCGATTGGGTGCTCATTGTGTGCTATGCATGCGCATTTGACCAATTTTAGCCTCATAATTAATGGCAAACAATCCCTTTTCCAGCTTCTTCATTTTGGTTAGAACTAATGACTAGCTAGATCTTTGTCAGAAAAGGTTTTCGTTTGAAATGCCTTCAGGGCCCATTTCTTAGTGGAAATAGCAGAAAACACAACAGGGTCCTGCACATTCAACACCCATTAGGTTCTCAGGATTCTACGGGATTTCGTGCATCTGTACAACGCGCAAAAGGCTTATACAGTGTAGTGTAGCGGACTATCAAGCACAGTACAGTGTATCGTAGCGGACTTGTATCGAGCACAGTACAGTGGAGCTCACTTAGTACGTACTCTCTGATAAGACATACACTTGTCTAGTATGGACATTGTCCGGAGCACGTGTGCACCAATCCATACTGAAATATGTTGGGATAAGAACTACATTGGATACCAACTACACTTTCCTCCTGCACATGGGGTATGTCTTATCAGAGTTCTACTGCTACATGTACCAGTAGAACATACTGTAAGCTCCCGGCGTTCCCGGCACCCACAGCACATCTAGATGCAAGTGCGTGTGTACATGTGAGTGCGTGCATGTGGGTGTGCATGCGCATGTGTGTGTGTGTGTGTGTGCGCGCAAGCGCGCGCGCGTGTACACGGTATGTGTATTCGTGTGTGTGTGTGTGTGTATGTACGTGGCTGCGTCGATATGGTGTACGTCGCACGGCAGTTGATGGAGAAGACGTTGGAGCATGATTCAGATGCATATGTCATGTTCGTCGATCTGAGAAAGGCGTATGACAGTATCCCGCGTGCAGCGCTGTGGCAGGTTCTCCAGAAGCTTGTTGTTCCGCCGGCAATGCTCCGCATCATTCAGTCACTCCACAACGGCATGACTGCTTCTGTTCGGGTGGATGGCAAGCTGACTGACCCGATAACTGTGCGGAATGGATTGCGTCAGGGCTGCACTCTCGACCAATGCTCTTCAATTTGTACTTCTCTGCCGTCGTTGCCAGTTGGAGGTCCAGTTGTCCGGACGCTGGCATATCCTTTCGATATAAAGTTGGTGACCGAACGGCGAAGGGCAAGCTCCTGTCATCAACGGTCACAGAATTCCAGTTTGCTGACGACGCTGCACTCTACGCAACATCTCGGCCTGCCTTCAAAGCGATGACTTCCAGCTTCATCACATGTGCAAGCAGCTGGGGCCTAACGGTCAGTGTGAGAAAGACCAAGGGTATGGCTGTGGGTGAGTCTGCTGATCGCCGTGACGTTGTTGTTGGAGCAGACACGATTGAGGTGGTGGACCAATTCACCTACCTTGGCAGTGTGCTCTCCTCGGATGGTCTTGCCTGTGCTGATGTCCGCTCCCGCCTTGCGAAAGCCTCAGCTGTGTTCGGAGCCCTCAAAGCTCCTGTCTTTGATAACAAGACCCTGTCGCTTCGCAGCAAGAGGCATGTCTATGAGGCTGTCGTCCTCACAACCCTCTTGTATGGTGCGGAGACGTGGACCACCAAGGCAGGCCACCTCCAGAAGCTAAACACGTTTCACCATCAGTGTGTTCGGCCGTCGTCAACAGTGGGATGATCGGATCTCAACGGCCACATTAGCGGCTACATTCGGTGTTGACCCTGACATCACCAGCATCATCCGTCGCCACCGGCTTCGTTGGCTGGGTCACGTCGGCAGGATGGACGACTCGCGCGCACCGAAGCAATTGCTGTTCGGCGGGCTGCCTGCCCCCCCCCCCCCCCCCCGTCCTCGTCACGGCCCGAAGAAGAGGTGGCGAGATGTGGTGGCGACTGACCTGGCGGACCTCGACGTGACCACCTGGCTTGAGAGTTGCCAAGATCGTCCCGGCTGGAGACGAGTTGCGAGTAGCACTCCACCGCCACGGCCCGCTCCTGATCCTCTTCTATGTGTCTGTGGACGCCCGTTTCGTCGACCAGGAGACCTGAAACGACATGCCAAGTTCTGCGCTCGTGTTCTCACTTGAACTTTCCGACATTCGCTATCATTGCGTACGCAATGGGCAAGATCAAGGTCAAGGTCAAGGTACGTATGTGTGTGTATGTGTGTGTGTATGTATGTATGTGTGTGTAGTGTGTGTGTGGTGGTCGATTCACATGGCTTCGCCAGTTGTTTGGATTAGACAGTTATCTGGCGCACAAGTCTTGATCTGTCTCATTCAGATCTTGTTCGCTATCGTTGCTATAAGAGAAAATCTGTGGGTGCACATCCAGTGCATGTGCAGATTTGCGTGCTTCTCTTGCGACGGGCGTATACATGGTATACATGGTGTGTGTGTGTGTGTGTGTGTGTGTGTGTGTGTGTGTGTGTGTGTGTGTGTCAGCTAGTTCGGTTGGTGAGTACACTTATGCCTGATTGCGTTGGGTCTGTTGCCAACGGACTCGGCTGCTTGAAGGTGTAATGTTGTACCTGCCACCTTTGTTGGTTCCAGGGTTCATATACTTTCTATTTGAAGTGTACGTACCTGTTAACCATGGACTGCTTTTGGCTAGATTAACTCTTGTGTAATCAATGGTGCTAGTGAAGCTTATATCAGCTCCACTCTGATTTAGCCACCCACACTAGTAGCAAGTATTACCTTCACTGGGGGCAGGGGTACCTGCAGTTGGATCCCTGGACGGATACCCTGATGCCGTCAATCCTTTTTCTGCACCTTGTCCTCACCCACTTACTGAGGTGTGGTGAGCCCGTAAGCGGGATCATTTTCAAGTCCACCCAGAGTTTTGGGGATTTCAGGGGGTGTCGGCCGTTGGGCGGTTCAATGGCCAATTGAGTCATCTTTCCAAGATTCCTTTTGAGTCTCCCCCGGGGAGACCCACGTGACCAGTTTTGGCAGTGAGCAACAAGTACAAGTACAAGTGTGTGTGTGTGTGTGTGTGTGTGTGTGTGTGTGTGTGTGTGTGTGTGTGTGTGTGTGTGTGTGTGTGTGTGTGTGTGTGTGTGTGTGTGTGTACTCACTGTGATGCGATGCCTGGCCAGAGCTTTCCAGGCGACGCGCCTCCCGCTTCTCCCGCCGCCGCTCGGACAAGCTCTCCGATATGGCCGCACGCATGGCTTGGTCCTCATCGTAGTAATAGCCGCCTTGGTAGTTCTGCAGTGTGACAGGCAGACAGACAAGGGACCAGAATGTCAGAAAATACTTCAAAATAGGGTAGGCACTGTACACAAACCTAAAACTTGCACAGCACTCCAAAACAGAGCACTCCAACACCACCAGCACTGGCACAACTGATCACCAATAAAATACACCAGCATGCAGTGTGTGCACAAGAGCTGAAGAGCTCATAACACTGAACAAAGAGTGAAAGAACTGAAGTAATACAGAACTGAAGTAATACAGAACTGATCAGGAGCTGGCTGGGTGAGAGCTGGCAGTTTGCGCAGGCGTGCGTGTGAGGTATGATTTAGACCATCACACCTGCCATGCATGCATGTGATGTATGATCATAACCGTCATACCCAACATCAACAAGTAAATACAAGCACTGGTGTGAAGTAGAGTGCTACCTGATAATTTCCTCCCCAAGTCGGCCACCTCCAGGCGTCCAATAAATGTGCACTGGGCAATCTTAGTCGGGTGATACGGTTACATCCATGTACATGTACACGTCCATCATGCTTGTAAACGTGCTACATTTAGTACAGCCCCTGGGTTTTCCTGTGAAATCAGAATGTTCTTTTTCATATCGGTTTTCCGAGAGATGATAAATTCCGGCCAGTTTGGAGCAGTGGGCGTAGAAGTCCAACGGCTACTACAGCACAAGCACAATGCTGACAAGTGAAATCCAACAAAGAGTGCATGTACCCTCAGAGTCCAGTTCAACTGCACAGGCCTAGTTTCTGTAGTACTGTGACCGTGCAGCCGTGTACTACTGATGAGCGGTTGACACTTGTGGACTTTGGTACGAGGTGATTTGGCACTTTTTTTAAATATATTTTGCTTTTTGTACTACTGTTGTGGATATTGAAATGCGGTGGAATGACCGGGGCTGGCGTCCTTACTTGCTTAGTGCCTACACATCATGTATTTGAATGTACCACTGCTAAAAAAAGACCAGCAGTGCTCGCTTGCAAGGCCAGCGCCCCTTCACTTCTCAACTGGTTTCAAAGTCTGCAACAGCAGTAACTCTCAACGACATGACATTGTACTGACATGGACCATGCTTGACTAGACCCGCACCATGACACACTGAGTACGGAGGAAGCAAATACAGCAGCCAGGCCACCTGCCTCCCTGGACAACAGCCAAGAGCTGACTGAGCAACCACAGGATCCAGAGCAGGCGTCTGTCCATGGCCGTGTGAAAAATACCCTGGCGCATTTCCACCAAGCACAGTCTCAAACGTACCTTAGTAACCTAGACCTGGACTCTCAGGGCCGGTGCCACTGGTACGGCCATGACCAGGTTTTACCAATCCCACCATGCATGAAATGTCCAGCGTGTAATTAAATTAATTATTTATACAGAAGTACTATCATACTATTCTCATACATTCCTCACTAGAGTCTCTCCCTCCCAAGCTGTTCTTTCTGTTCAGTGAGGACTACCGTACTGGTTTTATATCCGTTGCCAGCGGAAAGTGTAGCTACAGCAACCACACATGATGCATAGAGCGAGTGATGCATCTTCCCACGAAAGGCATGATACTAAAGCTGCATAATCAGCCCCGTAGCCGACCCGGGGCCCGTATCGTCCCACAGGAGCTGGTTCCTGGCCTGACTTTACAGTGCAGGTCATTGGATACTGAAACTGAGCATGGGCGTATAATCACCCCGCAGCCGACCTAGGGCCGTACCACCCTTCAGGAACTGGCTCCTGGCCTGACTCTACAGTGCAGGTTATTGGATACTGAAACTGAGCATGGGCGTATAATCACCCCGCAGCCGACCTAGGGCCGTACCACCCTTCAGGAGCTGGCTCCTGGCCTGACTCTACAGTGCAGGTTATCGGATACTGAAACTGAGCATGGGCGTATAATCACACCGCAGCCGACCTGGGGCCGTACCACCCCCCAGGAGCTGGCTCTACAGTACAGGTCATGGCAGTGGGCTTTGAGGAGTAGGTTCACTTCGAACCAAATCTGCGCGTAGTGCCACAAGGACCAACAGGGGGACAGTTCGTCCGCACACTAAACAAATCCTCTGTAGCTCTGGCGATGTTTCTGCAGTCAAATGCATAACCTTCAAGATGGCAATGGTAGCTACCTTACTCATGCTGCAACAACAGGCACCTTGCACACATGACCTGTGCATACACGCAGAGTGCTTAGCTTGATGCCTGGAACTATGGAGACTCGGAAGAAGGGGGGGGGGGGGGGGGGGGCGTCAACAACCTGATGCTCGAGTGACTAACCATTCAGCGTAAACTGCAAGACAGGTCTAAACCACAATGGCCAGAAGACCGAAGACACCTCGTGTCATTCTTTATCACTGATCTCAGACAGCAAAATCACCGCAGGCACAAGAATGCTATTGGAAAATGACTCTGCAAAGCCGTTGGTGCGGCAAGAGGACATTGATGGGCAGACAGTTCATGACAGCAAGCCCCCTCCAGCGTAGCCAGTCAGTGAATCAGCCCAACTAAGCGACGGCCAACTACCACCAGTAACACCCCTGTCAACTTAACCAAGCTCTATGGCAAGTACAGGTCGTCCCTCGTTAATACATAATCTCTGGGACTTGACAAATGTTATGTATTAACGGGGTTTATGTACTAAACGAAAGTGTACATATCTTGCTTGTGTATCAGAATTTTTCACTTTTTTCAACTTTTCAGAGTGTTTCTTGCTGCCATGACTAGGGAGCGATATTATTCTTGATTCCCTCGATATATTTAAACATAAAAATTATGTTATAACGGTCACAGTCAGCGGAGATTCTACAGTTTTACTGTAAGACCAGAAATTTTACATGATACCTGCCCAGTCGCACCTGTACAGTCACTCGGGGAAAAACAGAGCTTTGTCAGTTTGTGATGTCCGCTCTGATTTCTGAGCTAATTGCGTCCACCAGTAGAAACTAGAACACGATGTGCCTCCACTGGAAGCCCAAAAGATCAACAAATTATGTACTATTGGGGTAGGTGGCATGCGGGTACGGAGAAATGTTATGTACTAACAGGGTTTATGTACTAACGAATTATGTACTAACCGACACAATTTGTATGGAAATGACCACGTTTCGTCCGGGACTTGAGATTTCTTATGTACTAACGGGGTTTATGTACTAACCGGACTCGTATTAACGGGGGACGACCTGTATTAGCCGGTATTGCCCACATGTGCGTACTCAGCAGGGGGCTGTAGCACCATAATAATATGTCTCTAATATCGACTGAGTACGAGGGCAATGCAGGAAAATAAAAGCAGGATAAAAGACTGAGGTGAAGCCGGGGTCTTTTACGAGGCTTTTTGAGTCAATACTAAGACAGTGATAATAATACACATCGTATGTTAGCGCCTTTAAAGCCATGGCCTTATATTCAAAACACCGCTGCTTTCCTAGCTATTTTTAAAAACAGATGCAAAATGATTCACCCACTACGCCATGCCATAAAAGTCAAAATCCACACAGAAATTTCAATCTAAATCCACTTGTTCACCCTTCCTGCTGGGCTGTAAGTTTGTTAGAAAGAATAGTACTTATTCCTTCATTTTTACAAAACATACTTCAAATATCATTTCATTTATGAGGCCCGTGGCTTTATAACTGAGCCTGGCTTTATAATCGAATAAAGCTTTTTCAAGGACGCCGTTCCCGCCATCGCCCCGGCGCTCACCCCGAGATTGTGGTGAACAGGTTACATGTCAAAACGCATTGAAAAGTATACGACATGTGACAAGCTCGTCTCCACCAGCGCTTGGAGCGATTCTGAAGCTTGTTCTTTTTTGCCCAAGCCATGGAAGGGCTTCCTGGCAACTGCTCTGACTCAACACGAGTGTCGGATATCAAGTGGAGCGCCATTCTACTGCTTCTTTCACCTCCACTCATCCATTCCCATACAAAGTGAACGTGAACTGGGCTTCGCCTGTTCACCAGCAATCAAAAATTTCTCGCACGTGACCCTTGGTACAACCTTGAAAAAGCTCTACTTTTTGTATACCTCCATGGCTTTAAAGGTGCGGACATACGGTATGAACAGTTTGAATACGTGACGAGGGGACAACAGTTTCAAAAGCTCAGTAATACCATGTTGAGTTTGGATAACATAATCCACTACATGACATCACATAAGTACGCTTTTTTTTCAATTTCAAATACTGTAACATCCATGAATTACATGTATCTGAACAACACACAATGTACAAGTGAATGTGCATGACATGCATGTACAGCAAGCCCACTTGCAGTACACATCTACAACAAAGCCTCGAAGGCACCATTCCACTGCGCTGTGAAATCAAAGTGCCACATGGGAAGAAACAATGAGAAGCACTGCAAACCAACGCAACGCATACGTACTGATGTGCCAAAGCATTTCTCAACGCATCTACAAGCTGACACTCTGTCTTCACATTTCACTAGCAACTTCCGGTCATCCCGCAATGGTAGAAGGCATTTCACACCTCAGAGCCACAAACATTTGAAAAGTGGCGGTCAAAGTAAAGAGTGCTTGAATTGTAGTACTATAATTATTAGCAATGAGGAGAAATTATCCAACAGCTAAGTAACTCTTTGCACGTCTTCTCCGGGCACAGCGGTCAGAGGACAAAGCGCCTCTTGGTTTATGAATCACATCTAAGCGTACCAGACTCGTCTGGCAAGAAAGGGCATTCATGGACACATTTTGGTACTTACGATGACGCGAGAAGGAACATTTCGCCTGGGTCTATCCATGTCTGCTTCGCTCTAGTAATGGAGAGTTAGCTCTACAATGTACCCATCAACGCTAGAATTTTAGCTCATATCCAGTAAAGTAGAATTCGATCCATGCTGAGCTGAGAGAGAAATGACTAAGCAAGTGTGAGAACGGTGAAGATCATTTGGCAGGTGAGCCCAAGGCTCCACTCCTCCACGCACGAACAGCGCTGCATGCTCCACAAACCTCTCATTTTTATCATCAATCAGATTCAATGCAACATCAGCACGCCTAAACTGTACCGAGAGAGATGGCTACAAAAGGGGACCCTTATCTCGGAGTGTTCAGCCTTTCTGGCCGCGTCAAACACGGCTCGATTTTCCAATATTTTCTTCAACAAACCAATATTTTCTTCAATCCAGGTGAAAACTGGCCCAGAAGGGCCGAAACCCAGCGAACACGAGATAAAACGCCAGGAATGTTCGGAAAACGACGACTGCAAACCACCCATCTCAGCCTTCGCGGCTTTGCCCCCGCGATCACGTGCGTACTAAAAAGAAAAAGAAGAAGGAAAGATCAGCTGTGCTGCGTGTGCATTATCTGTGCATGTGAATCGTGATGGTGTGGATACTGTGCATGTGGAAGCCAGGGAAAACTGCACACACAGCTGATCATGATCGTCGATGAGCCACGAATTTTATCTTCTCAAATCAGTGTTTGAAAAGTTTGAAAATTATGTTCATTCAGACATCTGTGGTCTTGTCCTTCTCTTGCTACAAACAGTAACAGGAATGATAAAAGGCCAAGGCGTGAAAAGGTGCTGTGTGCTGCTCCGTGGGGAATATAAGGCCGACCACCTGCCTCCTGTGTTTCGGCAATTTGTTCGTCATGACAAAGGATTTTACGCTCCTGGCAGAGTAAGAGTTTGTAAAAACGTGTTGCATTTGTTTGTTGCAACGTTGCACAGAAATCAGACGAGGGCCAGGGAACTGGGCTATATTATTAACCTGTGTAGCATCATGTAGCGAGAAACTGAGTAGACTTTGCAACGATGATGAGTCAGTGTAAGGCTCCCACATTCTCAAACTTTAGTCAAAGGCCTGGCTACACATCACAAAAGCCATGTGAGTGCAGCGTTGCGTAGCTAACTGATCGTTGAATTACAAGTAGGAGATGCTTTGATAGGCGCTGGAAAGTGCAGCGGTGCGTGTGATGATAGCACTGGACAAAAGCCATGCCATCTTGAGCAGCAATTTCAATCTTCAATTGTGGACGTCCTGAGCAACATGTGTGTGTTTAGCTCTTCAGCACAACAGTGCGGCGAAACGGCCATCAACAGCAGGCCCAGATAAGAAACCAGACATTCCACGTCCACATGCACAGTCTGAAATAGGTGTCACTGACCATGTACTTCGAAGTACAGTCAAATAATAATCACAGTCAACTAACTTCGCTAATAACGACTGCGGATATAACGACAATTCGCGAATAACGACAGCATGTCCATGCCCAGAGCAAAGTCCCTTCCAACTGTAATACATAATTATAATGAGACTAATAAGGACACTTTTTTGATGCCCCCCCCCCCGCCGAATGTCGTTATAAGCGAAGTTGACTGTACACATATTGTGCATACAGTCATTGAAGCCTTTTCCGAAATCTGTTGAAAATGATTTGTTTGCATGGGGGGGGGGGGGGGGGGAGGGTGATCAATGTCATTCAGTCCCTGTATTGCTGCTACGTACGTGAATTCAGTTCGAAGTACCCCGTACACCATACTAGTACTGGTTTCTGCTCCGCTTGATAGCTTACGAGCACTTGCTCACCTGTGCTTGTGGCAAGGAAACACTATAATTATCATATAATTATGCATGTACTTGTCATGATAGCTCAGGAGCTGTGGCATCATTCATTATCCACAGCAAGAAGGCAGCAATGCCTGCGCCTATGGTGGAGTAAGATGAGGATAACATAACACACTGAAGTATTGTATACACGTATCTTGGTGCCTTGCTAGTACATACAGAACCATAATGCTGGCCCCTGCTAAAGCATGCCCGCAGCTGTTTACAGCCATGCAAATTCCAATGGCCACAATGTAGGACACAACCTTGTTCACACAACTCGTGTGGCATGTTGCAGAACGTAACATTTTCAGCTGAGTAGTAATACCAGTATGACTAACTATCTTGAGCTCCTGAAGAATGAGTCTGCACATGGCACAAACTGTGGATAGCAGCAAGAGTTCATAACGGGGGGGGGGGGGGGGGGGGGGGGTATGAACTCTTGATAGCAGTAAGAGCACTGCAAGGTGGATTCTGTGAAAATTCCGTCAGACACCTGTGCATGATTTCAAACCTGTTTGACATACATTATTTGATTGTGATGTGTGATTACGGCTGGTACAGAGCTCCTGCTGATGAGATATGACTTGTGTTGCAACAAGCTTGCAACCTACAGGAGCCCCAGGTGGTGTTCTTTGTCACACCGACACAACGATAGATTGCTCCTATCGGTGCAGTAGATTGACAGGCATCAATGCACAAGCTCGTGGGGTAGTTGATTGCAATGGAAGACTGGCTACATGCACATGTATATTGCTGGTCTTCGTCTGCTCAAGCTGCTACAATGTATTAGGTAATTGCAATGCATGTGCAGTGGAGCCACCCTTAGAAGGCCTGTGGACGGGATGTAACCATGCCATGGAGGCCCATGTCACGGGCTGGGCTGGTGGCTGCTGTTCAAAATGAGATCTGCCCCCAAGGACGTGGGTGTTTTGACCAGTTCTACCTGTTGGCATATAATTTATTATTAGCACCTTCGCAATGTAAGCGGGTTTGCAAACTTCGCTTGTGTCATTCAGGATAATAAAGAAACAGAAAATAGAAAATGCAGGGGGACGAAACCATGAGAATTCGAGGGATCATAACTTTCATAAGTTCATAACCCGTTGTTGACATAACCAGCACATTATAGCTTATAGGACCCTGCTCCGGCTTATAGGACCCTGCTGTGGGCTGGCCACCGGAATGGGACTCTCAAAGGAAAGTTTACGATTGCCATCTCATCTCCCACTGGTAAAGTGTTGTTCTTTGTTACTCTTTGTGATGTTGTGCACCTGCAGAAGACCTTTATAGACTACAAACGAGTTAACTTTACCGGTGGCAATGGTGGAGATGGCTGCGCTAGCCTGCACAGGGCGGCTAACTTGCCGAAACTTGGCCCCGACGGTGCTGACGGCGGTGTGGGCGGCTCGGTCATTCTCCGGACCAACCACAACATCAAGTGCCTGAAAGGCCTCATGCCGCAGTACAAAGCGGACAGAGGGACTGCAGGCTCCTCAGGACGAGCGACCGGTCGACAAGGCAAGGATGTCGTTGTGGAGGTGCCCGTCGGCACTATAGTCCGCGACACCAAGACAAAGGACGTGCTGTGTGATCTGGTGTACGACGAACAGGAGTTCTTTATCGCTAGGGGCGGCCATGCGGGCGTTGGCAACATGCACTTCAAGAACTCGGTCTACCAGGCGCCGCGTGAATCAATCCAAGGCGGGGCTGGTGAGAAGGTCTTTGCCGAGCTGGAGATGAAGTGCATTGCTGATGTCGGCTTGGTTAGTGAGGCACTCCTTAACGTTATTATAATGGTTGATTGCTTCCTGCATGTTCGTGTTCAACGGTTTGTCCATGTGAAACGTCCAATCCAGAGTGTGCAATATAGGTGTAGAGTCCGCGGAGCAGAATGCGAGGCATGTGTGTGTACTCGGAATGGGCACATTCAGTTACTGACGTTAGCATGTACACTTCCCTATGGTGCTCGCACACCGTTTGCTTGCACAGATCCTGTCTTCGCACCCCGCGGAATCCCACTCTGCCTGTTATACGAAGTAAAGGCAGACTATAGAATTCCTGGGATGGTCGGTGTCTGGCCGTGTCATGGTGTTCTTCACGTGTAGACTACTGAAGGTAGCCGAGCACGTCCGTCAAGCATGATGTTTGCTGCATATCCGCTATTGCTACTCATGTGTGCTGTGCTTAGGTTGGCTTCCCGAATGCGGGCAAGTCGAGCTTTCTGAGGGCGGTTTCCAAGGCCAGGCCGAAGGTTGCCGCCTACCCGTTCACCACACTTCATCCGCACATCGGCATGGTGGAGTTCCCGGATGAGGAGCTTATGAGCATCCCAGGTGAGCAGTTTGTTACATTGTACACCCGCCTAACTTGGTGAACCACATCCGTTCAACATTTAGCTTGTTCATGTACAGTGGTGCAGTGTGCAAGTAGCATAAGAAAGAGTATCCCGACGCATATGCACATGTCATCATGGGTAATCTAAACGTATTGTAACTTGCTTTCTTTCTCCGATGCATCATTGTTGGAGTTCCTAACTTTGACTCGGCCTGGACTGCTTGTGCATGCTGTTATTGACAGTATCTACTGGAAAGGGGGACGTTTTGGTGGGGATGGGGAGGATCTCTCGGTGTCCAAAAGCAGCCAGGTGTTGTGACGAGCCACCAGTGTCTCGAATCTGAAAATAGTGCAGTGCATGCGGAACGGACCGGTACCAATTCACTTTTGCTGAGGGTAACGTTTAGAGCAAGCACTCCTTTCGCTAACGTCACTAAACTGACCTGGTGGTGTTTACACTATTGTAGTACTGTTTCTAGTATTTTAGAAGGAAGTTCAGAACTTCTCTCTGGTCAACCTGCAAGTTTTGAGTTCAGGTCATCAAAAAAGTCTCAAGCAACTCAGGCTTTCCTCTGCTTTGTGTGTGTGTGTGTGTGTCTGCCACTTGTCTCAGTTGCCGATATCCCAGGGCTCATTGAAGGTGCACACGAAAATAAAGGTCTGGGCCACTCGTTCCTCAAGCACATTGAGCGTTGCTCGTCGCTGCTGTATGTAATTGACACGTCCATGGGCTTGGAGTTTGCTAAGACCCAGTATGACAAGCTGGTGTTTGAGCTGGAAATGTATAAGGAGGGCCTGTCCAAACATCCGTCGGCCGTCATCGCATCGAAGATGGACATCTCCGAAGACCTGGGCAGGACACTGCGCTGTCTGCGCGAGCACACCAACCTCCCGGTAGAGTGCTGTTCATCAGTCACGGACCAACGCATTGAAGATGTCAAGCTGTTTCTGCGCCAGTTCCAGCGCAAGGTGCAGAAAGCTCCGGCAGCCAAAGCACCGCCACCAGGTACTATTCTGAATATGGAAGGCAAGCCGTCCCTGCTCAACTTGTTCAGGAATTTCCCCAAAGTTCCTGAGCGACCGAAAAATGAGTAGAGGCTTCCAAGCATTTTCCCATACACACCAACATTGCCCTGTGCCAGTCCTTGTCGCAGATGTTCAATTCACTGCCTGGCACGCCAGACATATACAGTGGCCAAGAGTGGCAAGATGATCTCCATCAGCTTGATGCTATCCAAGGGACGGTGAACTCTGGGGCTGTGCTTGGGTTTCTGGCCATCTCCCCACCGCGGTGGGGTTCAGCGCATCAGAGGTCACCAAGTTGCCACGGAGCAAGCTGCCATTGACTGCGTGTTCTTTCAAAGCACAGCCTGCACATGTGTGCTTGTATGGCGGAGTCCTCCGGAGCATTGCTGTACTGGACTGTGGCTATTTCTTCTGACTGCTCCATCACGAGAACGGTTGCTGTGTGGCTCTAACCCATGCAATGCACTCTCTCCGCTTGCTAAAGTCCAGCAAGATAACTAGAATGTACATGTATGTACATGGACATCTTAGGCAGAGGAGCAACCAGTGTTACACGTAGGTGTATTAGCTGCGTGAGTAGCATGAAATGATCGTACTTCCTGGTGAGTACTGCTGGTATGGTAGATCTACCGCATGCGAATAATATTTATCATTCTGCCTTGTTCTGCGCTGTTTTCTCCAACGCGCACGCTCGGCAGTCTTTTTCCATCTACTAGCACGTGCTGTGCAGGTATTAACCTTCTTCATCTACAGCAATAACAACACAAATTGATACATTGTCATCACTTTGTAACATATCTAAAAACCCTTTTTGAACTGAAGCTTCGATTCTGGGCATTCACACGAAAAGTATTGTTGCAGAGCTAGCTGCATTGCAGCAGCTGTCGGTGACTCTCATGATCAGACTATGATACTAAATTTACTTTGGCCAGCAACTTCAACAGGTTTATGCGGAGAAAAATTTAAATGAAAACACCAACACTATGTGCAAACACAGAGGAACTAGTACAGCATAAAACAGAGAATACACATCCCAAAAAGGCGTCCAGAGTCGATAACAACCATAAAGAGGGGCGCAGGGGACGAAAATGTACATGGCATAACGTACAGCACGGATAAAATCGAATGCAATCATTCCAAGGCACAGTGTAAAAATGGAGCTGAAATCAAAGCAGAAGCTCGCCAATCCAAAGTAACGAGCTGTACTGGCAGCAAGGGCTACTGTGGCTGCTGTCCAGGACACAGCACTAGCAGTTATTAGGTTACAGCAGCGTAGTGGTGATGTGGTGCCATTGACCACACTGGGAGGCCAATGCACTTCATAGAATAGACCTACAATAGTTTTCACGAGAGCGGAGAGGAACCAGTTGGGGGCCATCGCTGATGGCGAAATAAGAAAACGGCTCGCTAGGGAGGTCAATCTTAGTCCTCTTTCCACTCAAATGGCTCCGGTGGATCTGGCTCAGGGCCATCTGGAGAACAATAAAAAGGACAATCAAGATGTCAATGAAAAACCTTGGAACTCCTGAAGCTAAGACATCATGCACAAAATTCACGAATACAGCCATCAATGAATTTGCTGTCTGATGATCCGCCCACGGCGTACACAATTTCCAAAACAGGCAATCACTTGGATAATTAGAACCATAACTAGGTCAAGCCTGACTTTGGTTGTTAACCCTCTCAGTGCCACAGGCGATAAAGTCGCCCGGAATGAGTATGTGTGTACAAATAAATTCGTATCTCCACTTCTACACACAGGAGAGTTACAAACGACCACTCTACGTCTTCAGGAAGACCTTGGCTATCGACTCATCACATCGTTTTGTGTCCGTGAGGATAGATATCGCCAGGACGAAGCCTGAAGCGCGCGCGCTCGGATAAACAATTGTCGCGCGTAGAAAACATGACGTATGCGCATCGCGGGTTTCTCTATTTCTCTCGTGGCAACCCATGCGTATTGGGTATCAAAACATCGAGGTTTTCAGTGGCTTTCAGGCCAACTTTGTCCGAATTTCGTGTGTTGAAAGTTGACTGCACTGCGATCGATCGCGCGCGTGAGAAAGTGTAGATGCTACGAAAATGCAGAAAACGGACTTCGCTCAGTCGCCCTCGCGAGGAAGACTATTTTCGCTGCATTTTCTCTTCACAGCTGTCTGCCTGGCCATGATATCTTTCTAGAGAGCCATCGTTTGTAAAGATCCGTGGATATACAGCTGAGCTATGAAAAAATTGAGTTCGGCTCAACTCAGAAAAAATTGAATTTTTCTGACCCCCTTGGCACTGAAAGGGTTAAGTGTCTTCTAAAGGCTACTACCGTGTTATCTCTAATATAAGCATGGTCCTTTATTTTTTCAATGTACCTCCGCCCCGTGCTATTAATGGAGACGTTCCTTTATTGGAGACTGTTCCATTATTATTTCAACCTCATTTCAGAGGCATGTTGCCATGCCAAATTCATGTCAGACACACACATTTCAGGGGTTTTTCGCCGGTACAGATAATGAATTTACACAGTGCGCGTATAATGGAGACTGAGCACTTTATTTTTTGAATGCCGCCCCAAGGTGTTCTATTATTGGAGACGTGCTATTATTGGAGACTGTGCTTATATCAGAGATAATACGGTAGTACCAGAGAAAGTGAAGCGCACTCACAACAGCAAGAGTGGGCAACGCAAAAAAAAAGGAAAAAGAAAGACGAAGAACAGATTACAATTCGGTGGGAAACTCACCAATTGCAGGCGTGACAAGGTCCTCGGCCTTGCCACGTGTAGAATCTGCTGCCATAATAATTCCGCCGTGGCCAAGCTACGCGTACATTGAGAACACACACACACACACACACACACACACACACACACACACACACACACACACACACCGTAAGTATAATATGGCAGGTGTGCTAAAGTACCATGCATACACTGAAGCATGCGACCACTAGAGAAAGAGGCCACTTGCCTTCAAAGAACGGTCATCTCAGGCACCAAGCCGTAAACACCTACGTTGAGCGGCCACATTCTTGTCTTTCGTACATAAGTGATCACATCGAAGCTATTAGGGGTCGTCGCAAAAGTTTTCTGTCGTCCCTGAAACGAACATCGTTCATTTCGTACTTGGACCCCCTCCCCTCCCTCTGAAACGAACACAGCTTGCTATGCTGGACGACGAAAATCGCATGCATGTACATGTCATATGTACAGTGTCGGTCGACTTGCGTTTTTGGCTCGCACCCCCTCCCCCCCAAACGAATCATGTTCGTTTCAGGGACGACAAAAAACTTTTGCGACGACCCCTTATGTATAATCATGTGGACAATGCGGAGGGTGCATCACAACAAGCTTGCCCACACCGCACTACGTACCAGTTTGATGTGTCGGTAACGTGATTCGTACTCAAACTTCATCACTGACAACTGCTCTGGAACGACACGAGCAGGATTCTCCACCTTGATCCTGGGTGGCAGGACTTCTTCCTCCTCCTTTGGCTTTGTCTCAGTTTCTTCCGATGTCTCCATCTGAAATAAACACAGGTACAGCGAGTGTCGTAAAAAAAAATTTTAAAGGAAGAAGAGGCGAGCAGAGAGCCAGTCGCCTAGTGCTGTGGATACGTCCACATTTTCGATTTACATATCAGTATGGCAACTGCTTGTCTTGTCTAAAACTGGGGCGTTAAATTCAGGTAAAACAGGTGCCAGTGTGGCTAAGATGCAAACTGAGCAGGAACAGAGACACACCACAACGCCTTTCAAATCTGGAAAAAGCTGAGAGCAAGCAAGAGGACACATGCGATGGCACAGAAAGCCACTGTTCTTCGGAGCACACACAATTGGGCATGCCACAAGTGAGTTACAGGTGACTTAGCTACATACCGGCTCGGGGGCAGTCGAGGCGGTCGGGGTGGTGGCTTTTCCGCCCTTCTGGCCAGCCTTCCGCGCTTCCCGCGCTTGCACCTTGGCCGTCGTGGACAGCACAGCGGTCTTGACCTTCTCCTTCTCCTTAGCCTTGGCCACTTCCATCACTGGCGGGTATGCATAGGTTGGCGGTTTGGCCCAGCTCTCGAGTTGCATGGTTGGCATCTGAAGAAAACGAGAACACCAGCAGGAGATATGACTTCTGAGATATACAACGACATGATTGTATGGAACACAGAATTTACAACAAACAAATAATGGTATCACAAAGTGAAGAAGTATGTTGAACTTTTGGGAGTTTTTACACTGGCGAACTCACCTCTAGGTCCTCATTGAGAACAGTCACTGTGGCTGGTGTGAAAGCCAACGACAGGAAGTGTGAAACGGGGAACCAGTACCAGAAATTCTGGAACGTCATGCAGCCAACCACCGAAGGCATGTGCAGATGACCAGACTTGTCAACCAGCTGAATAGTGCAGTTACGGCCACCTACGCACACGCAGAAAGGAGAGACACCAAGCGGGACACGAACAACCAAAATAAATCAGAAATCAAGGGAAAGGGGGTGATGTAAAACATGACTGGTAGCAATGTAACACCGGAACGCTGCTAGTCTATCATAGCAGACTCAGCGGAGGACGTTCAGGTTGGTTGTAACTCTGAGTTTCATGCTGTTACTAGTGTTAGGCAATCATCAGACAACTGATACTCGGGTCTACCCAACAGTATGCTTATAAGCACATCGGGCCACAAGCATAAACAAATTTAGCGCTAAATCTGATGTAAGGTATGGCTAGAAAGCTGCGTGGGCCAAGGCGCGACAGTAGAAGTGCTACGAGGGTGGCGGGCAACAGGCAGGTGTGAGCATGAAAGCGCGGAAAGAGGCGATGGGGAGGCAGTGTGCAGCAGATGGGTGGAGGTGCCAGGAGGATGGCGGGCAATGGGCCAGTGGGATAGTAAGGGAGTCTTTGGGTGACGGGCAGGCGTGAGCATGGTGAGCAGAGTGGCATAGCCAACAACTAGTCTATCATGTAAATATTGAACGCCATGTCCTTTCGGCTATTGCTTGCTCTCTACCCGCAGTTTCCTACTCTTTAGTTTACATAAAGCACTAGAGCTGGCTGCAGAGTGTAGGTGTATGTAGTGATATACTGTACATCCAACCAATCGTGCCACAGAAGTGCACATGACCTGTAGAGTACAATGCGACATACTAGTACATCAAGATGTTTTGGTACACCTCAAAATGACTCAAATCACACCACAAACTAGCACACTGGCTTGATAACATGCAATGTACGAGCAGGCGAATCATACTGCACAACGATCTGAGAACCCATACCAGCTCATCAAGGCTCATGAGAGGACACACCGGTCAAATGTGCTGGTAACTTCACACACGTACGACACAGAATCAGACCAACAGGGCAAGTATAGCAGCGACAGCGATTAGCAAACATACCAGCATCAATGATGCCCTGTGCCATGATTGCACCAAACTTGCTGATCGACTCTTCATGTGAGTCAGCTACTGTTGATCTAAGTAGGGCACGGAAGCCAGCAACCTGGACGCAACAACAGACACAAACAGAATTACATGCACATGACGAAAACCAATGCCCTGCCATAGCAGTAATCCACGATTTATATGCCAAAGTGCCGGAGCACGCACAGAAAAGTTCCAGGAGCTACGAGGGTCAGAAACAACCTGCACTCACCTTCGTGTTGTGTCCCTGGCTCTGCGCGACCATGATCATAGCACCAGCAATATATGCACCCTGTACATACGCGCAGAGCACACCAACAAACACAACACAATCAAACGACAAGCCTCGATCATCACTCTCAAGCTGCAAGACAGTGTACCGATGTGTGCTCAAAGGGGATGAAGTCATGGAGCGGTGTAGGACAGTAGTACAAGTCCAGGCCAAGCAGCTGTTGACCGGTCATAATATAAGGCAATTTAATACAGTTGTAAACATGAGGGTGACACCTGGTCACCTCAATACTACACATTCACATACCTGTCGAACAAAGTTGGTGGAATCCTTAAAAAGTGGTTCAATCACTTTGAAGGCATTCTAGTAAGGAGCACACAGAGAAGAAAGAAATGCATAAAGTCCCAATGAACAGCACATTACATTCTAGAATTCACGTCATGAAGTGACGAGCGAGCGAGCGAGCGAGCGACAGAGAGAGGGAGAGAGAGAGAGAGAGAGAGAGAGAGAGAGAGAGAGAGAGAGAGAGAGAGAGAGAGAGAGAGAGAGAGAGAGAGAGAGAGACAGAGACAGATCAAATAGAGAGACAGATCAAATAGAGAGAGGGGGAGAGAGACAGATCAAATAGAGAGAGGGGGAGAGAGCCAAAATTATGTGGTTAAAATCAGCACATACCAGGTTGCCAGTTCCTGCACATGCGATACCCAGCGCCATTGCAGTGCCGCAGCGCACGTACGGGTTGAAGCTTTCTGCCAGCAAGCGCACCATGTCTGGGCACATTTCAGGATCGCTATGGACACACACACACATCATTTTAGAAAGACATGTCAGAGCTACTCGCTGAGGCAGCCAAGCAAAACAGCACAATGCTGCCAAATGCCAACCAAGGAAAACACAACCGAGATCATACACTTCTGAAGAGGGAGAGATTATAGAACTTCTATATCATAGAGTTCTAATTTGCCCCAGTTGAGAGAGCTCTGTGTTGAGTTGCTTATGGTACGTTCACTCTTGTGTTATGCACAAGCATGGGCATTGGATATGGAAGCAGGGAACTGGGCACCATTTTTTAACCCTTTGGAGTCCATGGTTCGATTTCGAACCATGGGCATTTTGTATGCATGTGGGCGCAGTCAAACTTTCGGTTCTCGACCAAATACAACAATCGAAGGGTCTAATGGTAGAGAAAACTCTCAGCTATCGCCTCGAACAGGTCCGATGTCTCTCCGATTTAGTTTGAGTGAGCGGCGAGCAATCAAACATTTTGACTTTTCTGCGATGCGTGCTGCGAGTCAGCAGTGCGTGAAAAAAAGGGATTTTCCCAGCTTCATGACAGGCGGCACGTGCCAGGACCGGCGCGGCGCGAAGGCACGGCAAGGTAAGCTTCTACTCGGAAAAAATGGAACAGTTCCGAGCTAGATTCAGTGAAATGGCTACAGGAGACCGATTTCGTCTCAGATCTGGAGCTGGACTCGCGTTTGGGGCGCGTTGTGGCGGACAATGAAAAGTGCTCTTGGCGAGTTTGGGCTCATTGTATTTCTCTCATCAAGAGCTTTCCAACGAGCCCAAGATCTTCAAAATCGGTGAAGTAGAACCAAAGTTATGTTGGAAATGGAGTGCGCATTTTCGTGACTGCCACAAATTCTGCGGAAGCAAAAAAGTTACGGACTCCAAAGGGTTAAATAATGTATTCATTTCTACAAGACGGCTGCACCACTGCTGTATTTTTCAAATCACTAGGAGTCTCCCAGGGCAGTTTTCATACGCTAATGACATTATACTCGCATCAGTCCATGAACTGTTTATGGACTCTTGCCCGTATGAATCTGTGCCCACAGTACATAGCCAGGACAGTGCCCACAGTACATAGCCAGGACAGTACATGCAACACACAAACATGCTTCAAGACCAAGAACATACTTGCAGAGCACGAATCCGATAGCGGTGACAGCTGCACGACGAACATCACCAAATGCATCACTGACCTAGAAGCCAAGATAAAATACAACAGCCAGGGAAGGCATGAAGCACTCCATAGGTTAGAGGTAGAGCATCGCTGGCCATAAGCGAGCGTTCGAGTCCTGGTGGCGACAGTCAATTTTATTCTTCAGACTTTTCCCGTTAGCATCTTTCCCTCAAACCAATGAAAACATGAAGGTAAACATAATCTGTTCGTTGTCTGATGATTGGTTCAGCCTGAGTCACAACAGAATTTGCCAAGGGTTTTCATTGTGTGCCTTTGGGTAAACATATAGACATAGCAAAGCACGGCTGAGTTACTTGTGAGGCAGGGGTAATGACAAAGATAGCCCAACAAAAGCTGAGGAATGCCCTGGCCTAGGATATACATACCGCATGGTGCAGGAGGGTCTCGACCACCTTCAGGTTACCAGTGCCGCAGTACGCCATGGCTATACAGTTCATGGCTGTGCGGCGGATATGCTGATCCTGCACAGTATACCAAAACAACAACAACAACAAGTCAAAGCAGAGGTTAGCTTCAGGGCATTCATTTCAAATTCAAGCAACGCACGGCATCAGAAACACAGAAAAAGACGGAAGAAGCTGAATAAGGATAAACAGAGACGGGCACCAATAGAACACCTACCTTTCCTTCCGTCAGCATTTCGATCCACTTATCGGCCTCTTCCTGACGATTGAACATCAGCTGTGACAGGACAGAACCAAACAATACTATCATATGGAGTATCCAATATGCAAGCTCCATGGTGCTGGTACAAATCAAAGACAAACACAACGAGTAAAGCACGTGGCACAAGAGCAACAGGCATGCAAAACAAACTGGTTCAATACCAGCAAACAAACAACCAGAGAATATCGGGGGGTTCACCTCTCATTTCGGTTTCTACCGCCACAAACTAGCACAGCTACCGTCTGGCCCAACCGAGAGCCTGATCATGGCACAACAAAGGCACAAGGCCTGGCAATGCAGTACGACTGCCAAGCGTCCAAGTTTAAAAGATTGAACTTGCTGAGCACTTCCCACGCTAGCATAACCATCTGCTCATGCACAAGTCACTATTGGCTTCATGGCACAACGTGGACCTTGCTACGGTCAAACGTTGCGTGGTGAGTAAGTGACTACGCACAGCAAACATCTTTCATGTGATATGCTTGATGATTACACTCACCATAGGAATACCAACGGCAAGACCATTGCAGATCTTGTCATGCTGAGTGTTTTGAGCATACTGGACAGCAAAACAGAGAACAAAATAGAAAATCAATCCAAACGTTTGGAAACAGGAGCTTTCCAACAAAAATTAATAAGGTATGTAAAATGCGGCGAGCAAAAAAATACAAAATTTGCTTCATAAATTGTACTGAGCAAACACATTCTCACTCGCGCATCCACAAATTCCAGCAGGTGGACAATGATTTTTGCTAACCAAAGTGCCACATCGGAGAGTAAAGCACACACTGTGTACAAAAGGCATGTACATGTCCAGTACTACTCAATCTAATCCGACCAAGCGCGAGTGAATGCTGTGCAGGCGATGACCTGCAAACACTGGGATGTGTACTGGTGCAGGGCTACGCAAACTTAACCCACGCGACTGAGCAGCACTGTACGTGTGCTTTCAATGATTGGCATCACAAGCTGCTCACCATGATCATCTCTTCTAGAATGGCTGCATCCAACGATCCAGTCATGACCAGGCCCATGGCCATTGACGCGGCCTCACCTGGTAACACCAAACGCAGGATATAGCCACCAGTGGTTACACAGTGCACACATCTACATGTACACGGCATGATACAAAGCAAGCCGGGACAACACTTCCTGACTGCAGAGACCACAACGTAATTATAATGACTGTGCATCACTTGCTTCACGTGCATGAACTGGCACACAGAGACCATGGGCGAAAGAAAGAGAGAGAGAGAGAGAGAGAGAGAGAGAGAGAGAGAGAGAGAGAGAGAGAGAGAGAGAGACCAAGCAAACACTCATGCACATGGCACAGTATACAAAACCTGACACTCAATGCGAACCAAGTTATTATACTGTCAAAAGAAGAAAAAATGTGGTGCTCCTTTCAGTGCACAGTAACCGCACAGTATTAGCAACACGGAAACTAGGCGGAGCAGGCACGACAAAGAGCCACACACTTACCAGCCACTGCATCGTCACGTAGTAGACACTGCTTGAGGTACTCGTATACATCTGCACACATGTACAAGTAAAAAAATGGACGACACTAAATACTCAAGATGAAACAGAAATCTGTACATGTATATCCATCACATCTAGCTTTTTTTCCTTCGAACTATTAATTCACCTGTACTGTCGTCTGCACAGTATGGGTACGTTAGTGTTTACAGTCAACACACACACACACACACACACACACACACACACACACACACACACACACACACACACTTGCACTTGTTGCTCACTGCCAAAACTGGTCACGTGGGTCTCCCCGGGAGAGTGGAGGGAGACTCAAAAGGAATCTCGGAAAGATGACTCAACTGGCTATTGAACCGCCCAAACGGCCGACACCCCCTTGAAATCCCCAAAACTCTGGGTGGACTTGAAAATGATCCCACTTATGGGCTCACCACACCTCAGTAAGTGGGTGAGGACAAGGTGCAGAAAAAGGATTGACGGCATCAGGGTATCCGTCCTGGGATCCAACTGCAGTTACCCCTGCCCCCAGTGATTACACAAGACACATACACACACACGCACACACACAGTGTAAAGGGATCTGGCTGCAACTAACCAGGACTCCTTGCTCCTAAACTAGCCAGACCCAGGCCGAGACAAGCTCCATGCTGAATGACCTGCAAAACAAGGTGAACACGTTCACAAAAGAACACACACACATACTCGTACACAATGTAGGACTGCAAAGCGCTGTCAGACAGCCTAAATATTATCGCGCATGCATGGAAAGCATCACATACCCGGATGACGCTGCATGAGTAGCTCAGGAATAAGGGTGGCAAGGGAAGACGAGGAAAAACCGGTGATCAAATATACCTACATACTGTAGAAATCATCCATGCCTCGGCCAACAGAGGGAGAGAACAGAAATTCGCATTCAGCTTATACACACCTCGTTTGTCTTGTTATCTTCCAGCTTCTTGAGCAAATACTCAAGGACAGCACGGCCATGATTTGCATGAATTAAACCTACATGAAAACATGTAAAACATGAAACCCAATTAACCTATTGATAATTGGAGAGAAACCCAAGAACAAACTACCGTAAAAAAAATCACTATCCCGCTCCCACAGGATGTTGCTGTGAAGCGAAAGCCGTATTCGCAGCGCAGGCTGGGACTCCACACTTTAGTGTGCACTGAGCTTGACTTGGGGTGTTGTATAAAGATTGGCAGGTGGATGCGAAGTAAACTACACTGTACTCTCCAGCATCGTGCTGCACTTTCACCCACATGTATGTATAATATCTGGCTTCGGCTTCTGGCGTTTCAAAAGTATAGACTTCTCTGGGGTTTTTTAACCGTTAGGCCAGCATCTATATCACATAAAATCTGTGATCACTTTGCGCATAAGTTCCGAAATCGGGCGTTTGTTATCCAATCGCTTAGAAATCGATGAGAAGAATTGGGGGAATTGCCCGAGCAAAATCCCAGAGAAATTCCTCACAGAGCTCAAACCAAATTTGAATTATTCGAAAGTCTAAATTCAACCCCTCGCCAAATCACCACCCTCAAATGTTGTGCGGGGCAATGGTACCAGTACAAGAAAAAAAAGAAAAAAGAAAGAAAACAAGCTTCAGAACTATTCTCATGTTTCTCCACACCTTGAGTTCAGGGTTGGATTTCCTAGTTCATCATCAGCTTGTCTGAAAAAAACCTTCCCCATGCACAAAGGGGGCTTGAACCCATGCACTGATGATTGGAAAACACAGTCTTTACCAACAATTCCAATCGAAGATACAAGTCACCAAAGAGACTAATTGGATTCTTATCGTAATGTCGTGATAAAAGACGTGCTTATTCCTGTAGAAGCCGATGTCAGTGCTAGCAAGAGTACATAACCTCCCAGAGTGTGCAACGCCTGATCCAGCTCTGCATAGGGTCTTGGTCGAGCGGAATCGGATCTTTGCGTCATAATACCGTACACATCTAAGGAGGACCAGGGGAGTCGCGGGTGCTCTTGGATCAAAAACAATGGTACCCTGCCTCGAGACAGGCTTTGCGCTGGTGTGGAGTGTACGCATGACATCAGAAGATCCGATTTTGCTCGACCAAGACCCTATGCAGAGCTGGATCGGCGTTGCACACTCTGGGGGGTTATGTACTCTTGGTGCTAGGCTTCTATTCAAGTCCGGCTTCTATTCAAGCATGTATCTCTATGTACGTCAATTCTAAAGCCAGGCTTATGTGCTGACAGTGTATCTTAAAAATCAGGCTTCAATTGAAAACAGGCTTCTATACGAGACAGGCTTTTCTACAAGACACTACAGGATTTAAAATTTTCAATGGAACAACTTTCTAGTGATATGCAATGATGGAAATCTATTGTGGACAGTAAGAAGACTTACCCAACGCATAAAGACCGCCACCATCTTGGTAACCAGCAGACATACTAGACTCAGATGGTAGGTATGTCGAGAGAAGTGTGAGTGCTTCCTTTTCATGACCCTGCCAAATCAGCACAATAATGCAATAGGAATAACTACCAGTAGTCTTAAATATGAGCCTAAACACAAGATGACCAAATCACTACGGAGGAAAAATCACAGATATAAAAAGCAATTCAAATTAGTCAAGCTCACAAAGCAATACTAGTACAGTTGGTGCCAATATCCAGAGTGTAGAGCTAGAGCAGGATAAGACTACACACTAACCTTATGGATCACACCCAGACTAGCCGTGGCCGTGAACTTCGCCCAGTTGGCTGCCTGTCCAAGCCACTCAATGTCCTCACTGAGAAAACAACACAGTGCACGCCCACACAAAAAAAGGTCTGGTTTAGATCTAGGTTAGGCCACATGTAGTCCAACGCCATAACAGCAGCACAAGCGACAAAACACCTCGCACTCAATTGCATACGCAGTGGCAGACGTAACGCAGTGAGAACGTGGTTGCACTGCGCGGCACAGTTGCAGAACAGGTGGTAGTCCTGACCATGTGAGACACCTTGAGCAAGAATCACCCACACAGGGTAATGGGTACAGGAATACTGATCAGCACAACTCTCCCAGGGCACACGGAATGCATCGGCTAGATAAAGCCCACTGGTACTCGTGGTATCGTCCATCCCCATGTGACCATGGCAACACTAGAAGCACGGCGCAAACCCTATCCACACCGCAAATGTACATGATGGCCAACGCCAGTGCTTACCGTAGGAACACATCGCTGGTCGTGCCACAATGAGCAAAGCCATTAGCGATGATAGCAGCATTGTGACATATAGAGTTCCTGACATGGTCCTGTAAACAGAGCAAGAGCAGCAAAACAGCAGAACTCCAGACAAGGTGTCTATAATTGCCAAACAGGCGCACCAGAAAGATTTTTTCTTCCTTCCCTACGTGCAGACAACACCAGAAGGGAGTTCAGGGAATCCCCAGATGGAAATATTGTTTTTGAATCTTTTGCTTGAATGAGCGACAGAGGAATATACCCAATGTATATTTTATTTAAAAATGGTGATGCAGCTTTAGCTGCACCCGCACCTGCACACCAATTCCAACAACCCTGCCAGCTGATCCCTTTGTTGCAGACTGAAAAATCAGTACAATATTCATGTGCAGTGCAGCAAGTCAACTGCATGGATGAAACAGAGCCGCGTTCAGCGCACAAACCAGTGGCTGTATTGCTCTAAGGCTCTGCAGCCCCTGGGCTGCAATTCACGAGGTCAAATTCCACTAGCCGGAACTGAACACCTAGGACAATACAAAACATATATGTCGCATAGTCAAGAATCTCTAAATCAGAGATCAAACGAATAGGGAAATGATGCATCCCAAACTTTCTAGACTGAAAGCAATAGTGTGTACAGCAAAGCTTCAAACCCCTACCTTTATGTGCCGGTACACGAGAAGATCGCTATGGTTAGAGCGGACAAGGAACTGAAGATAAAGCTCCACAGTACGTTCACCATTCAGGATACGTGTCAGCTTCTTCATCTGAACAGCCCGCACACATGCACAGCACAGATACACTGTGATCAAGCAGCTTAAATGCAGATACACATCCAAGAGAGCTCTGGAAGAAAACCCGTGGCAACGACAAGGATATCAAGCTAGTATAAGCACTTACAGCCTCCTTGTAACCATCTGGGGGATCGGCAACATCTGCAGGAGGATGCTCGTCATTAGTACTCGAGCCAGCCTCGCCACTCGCCGCCGTCGTTTCGGCAGTAGTCATCGTCACTGCCGAATCGCCCTTCTCTTCCGCGGAAGCGGACGAGAGGAAGGAGGACACGTGCGTGCAGAAGAATTGCGATGTTGAGTGGTACAGGTCAAACGCCACTTGATAGGCCGTCACACGGTCCAACTGCAAAAAGTAAAACAAGCGAAAACGTCAGGCTCAACTTCTGCAAAGAACCCCGTCCTTCCCATGGTTTACAAAGTTACTTCCGAGTACACAATGCAGCAGCACCGAGGGGGAAACCTGCTGGGTACGGGGTGCGCATTTCAAAGCATTAAAATGCAAGAATGTGCCTGCTTGCGACTTACGTGTGTGATTTCGTCCGTCGCCTTCTTTGCAATCAGCCGCTGCAGCATGGCAGCAAGGCCAGCGTAGTCTTGCAGGAACACGTAGCACTGCGGAGAGACATAAATCAGCACAATAGTGGTCAAGAAGGGCTAGTCAGAACTCTCTTTGAGTTTCGTGCACTCGTCAATCATAGAGTGACCAATAATTGATGATGGCGATGTAGACATGTTATGTAAAGGACAGTAACACAGCAAGTAGCTATTAGGAGAAAGAGTTCTAGGTGTGGATAGGCAGGTTTAATGGACATTCCAAACCGTACAAACACACTTCTCCACTTACATGGCACATGTTCAGGTAATCTGGCGAAGCTAGGTCGCCGAAAAGAGGCGCCAGCACTTTTAGAATCTGAACAACACACATACACATGCACAAACACACAGGCACACACACACACACACACAGGCGCGCACAAAGAAAATCAGCACATGATGACTTGCCCGTTGAAGAGATCAAACAAACAGATACAACAACTCTCCAGTGGGTCCCCGTCAGGAGGGCGCCGTCCAGTCACTACTGGCGGATATATCAACCCACTGTGAAGGAAACCACCCAAACGAGTATGCATTAGGGGTGAAACGATTAGTTCGAATATCCGAGTATTCGTTCGAAAATTTCAAACGAGCGAGTACTCGAAATTGTGCACTCGATCGATCTTTCAAAACTTTTCCCGTACCCTGTGGCCGCTGGTATGCATGCATTATGCATACCTTTGAGTCAGTATTTTATGACTTGGACGACGCGATCATCGACTTCACTCCAGGTCACGGCAAGGCAAGCTGTGAGATACGACAGCTAAAAGTACGATGTAGAGACGTTGGACACTCGCGCGGCGACTTCGCGCTGCAACTGCAAGTGTAGCAAACGGTAAGTTAGTTTGTGGATGCATTGTAGTTTTGTTACTTACTTGATCTGGTCCCTTCGATGCTCCTTCCTGTGACCGAAGTGTTGTTGACGTGTGACAGTTTCCGTTTTTAGTCTCTAGTAGTAGAATTTCTTTTTGTTCACCGTTTTCGCTATGTCAAAGACTAAGGTTGGGAAGCTGGCATCCCAACGCTCTTTCGTTTGGGAGCACTTTTCTCAACCGGTGGAGAGCAAAGTAATTTGTAGCCACTGCAAGCGCTCTTACTCTTACACTGGAGGGACGACGAACCTCCAGAATCATTTGAGAACCAGCCATCCCTTCGTCCTTTCCAAGCCTGCTGCCTCTAGCTCAGTGACAACTGAGCAAGGAACTCGCCCGATATTGTCGTTTGGCAGTCACGAACACCGTGCAACGCGGCGGAGGTCTCGCAAATGTCCAACCTGCTGGTGGACTGGATCTGCCTGAATATGCGACCTCTGGGGATTGTCGGCGACGGAGGTTTCGTGAGGCTCATGTCGTTCCTGAAGCCTGGCTTCACTGTGCCATCGCGAACCTGCGTCGCCGGCATGATCCAAAAGCGCCATGCGAAGGCACGAAAAGAACTGGTGGAGCTGCTCCAGAACGTTCCAGCGCTTGCGCTTACGACGGATGCGTGGACGTCAAAGGCAACGATGTCTTACCTGACGTTCGCTGTCCACTTTGTTGCAGCTGATTGGACGTTGCAGAGCAACGTCCTGGAAACATCATACTTCCAGGAGGGCCATACTGCCGAAAACCGGGCTGCGGAAACCAAGCGACTGGTCGAGAGCTTCGGCATCAGCACGAGCAGCGTGAAGTGTATTGTGCACGACGAAGCACGGAACGTAATGGCAGCCAGTCGCTTGCTGAAACGGGAGCTGGCCTGGGATTTCATCGCCTGCGCAGCACATCGTCTGCAAACTTGTATCCGCCATGCTGTTGCTGGTACGCGGCAGGTGGAGAAGTTGCTGGCCGATGCTCGCAGGTTGGTGAGCCATTTTCACCATAGCAGCAAGCAAACAGAGGCCCTCAACGAGCGCCAAGTAGCTATGAGCAGCAATGGTGGCAAGGCGCTGCACCTGATCCAAGATGTCGCCACACGCTGGAATAGCGGCCATGCCATGTTGGTGCGCCTACTGGAGCTGAAGTTGCCAGTCATGGCTGTGCTTCAGGAGGATTCAGCGCACAAGTCGCTCCTTCTAAAGGACCACCAGTGGACACTTGCGCAGGAGGTCGTCGACACCCTCGGACCTGCAGCAACAGCAACAACTCTCCTTGGCGGTGAGACATATTGCACGATGTCTTTGCTGCTGCCGATTGTTTCGTCCCTCCACCGTGCATGGCAGCGGGAAAGTGATGCTGACGATGCCACACTTGCGATTTCTTCCTTTCTCGCTCGTCTGCTTGAAGAGCTGGAGGATAAATTCAGCATCGCTGCAATAGACGCTCTGTCTCTGCCAAGCTTGTCCTCGGCCATTGCCCCGAGAAGCCTGCTGTTGGGATACCTTGACAGTGACGAGGACAAGGCTGCCGTCAAGCTGGAATTGAAGCGCATGGCTTTGAGCATTGCTGACCTCCCCAGCATGTCAGATGATACAGGTGAGGGAACCGAGTTCAATAGATTTACAATGTTCGCATGCCAAACAACATTGACACATGTCCTTGTAGAGATTGTCCATCTTGATATATCCAGATCATAGACCTCTAGACCAATAGTAGTCTGTACTGTGTACATGAAAATGATGACACACATGTAGATGATGTAGCAGACAGTCAGTTACTAAGAAAACGCTTTATTTGTCGTTTGTCTTTCTTCATAGATTTTTCAATTGAGCCTGTTGCAAAGAAGCCATGTCCATCTGACGCAATGGACTTCTTCTTTGGTGCTGATAGCACCCCATCTTCTAAGTCAGGTGACGTGGAGACAGAGGTAACCACTTACTAAGCATACCTCCTGTGTATTCATGAAAATAGTCTTCATCCAGTGCATGGTGACAGTCAATTTTTTCTGTGCACATTTCCAATTTCACAAATAGAGCCTGGTTCACCACACTACTTTTCCTGTATTTACAGTGCGTCTCCTTATGTGCTCGCATTGTTACTTTTTGCTTCATGCAGGTTGCTATGTTCTTCTCCGAGCGACCTGCGCTTCCTCCACTGACCCATTGCAGTGGTGGAAAGCCAACTCTGGCCGGTACCCATTTTTGTCTTCTGTTGCTCGCCAGCTGTTGTGCTCTCTAGCTACATCTGTGCCTTCAGAGCGTGTTTTCTCTTCCGCTGGGATGATTGTGAACAAGCTCCGGACATCACTGAGCCCCAGCTATGTCGATGCCCTCATCTTCTTGCATCCTAATGCCTCACTTCCATCTGCAACCTCAGAATGTCAATTGCCGCTTGTTCCTTCTGAGCCGCTCTCTGCCTTGTCGCAGGATGAAGAGCTGCCACCCTTGCCATCATTATAAAAGATTCTCTCTCTTTCTGTGTGTGTGCGTGTGTGTGTGTGTGTGTGTGTGTGTGTGTGTGTGTGTGTGTGTGTGTGTGTGTGTGTTTCTGTGTGTGGCATGGCTTGGCAGGCAATCATAGTAATTTAGCATAAAATAAATAAAAACATCCAGAAAATCAATATTTCATCATTTTTACTTCTATAAGATACATACAGATATTTATTTTACCGATTGTTGAGCTTTACGTCTGTTCTGCGTTCACGCATATTTTTTTCCGAATTGGTCCCGAACTCACCGCTAATTTAGCACTTTTGAATGTTGATGAAAATACTCGAAATAATAAAACATACTCGATCGAATATTATGAATGAGTGATCGGATGGTCAAAATAGATACTCGTTTCACCCCTAGTATGCATCCATACAAAACCTGGACCCAAAAGTCAGCATTATGACGACCTAGCCTGGCTGCGAAGTAGCATTTTTAAGCCATATACTAGGCAATGTTTCAAAGTAAATGGATAGATAGATACAGACAGACAGATATACATACATGCACTAACAAGCAGACAAGGTAATGGGAAACGAACGACAAACCTACATCTTTTTTGTAGTTCCAGCTGCCAGGAAGCCCAACTGCTGCTCGATAGCAGTAGTTTAGCGTCTTATGCTTATCCGGCTGCACAGTAGCACATCAACACAGATACATGATAAATTACATGGAGCAACATGAGGTGGGGACAAGAACAAAAAGCGTGCGGTTGCATGCACAAGTGCAACATCAACATGACGCAAGGTGGACGTCTGCACACCAGAAAGCAGGCAAGATGCATCCAGCACAGCATACTAAAGTAGAACACACATACTCAACTCCCCCGGAGTGTATGTTGCACATTATGATAGGGCTGGAGTAGCACTCACCGCCTGTACTATGCAAGAGTGCACAACGTCCAAGCGCCGCGTCTCTAACGCAATCCCAATAGCCTCATTAAACTTCTTCCGCTCAATGCAGAGATCAAACAGGCGATCAATCACTTTAATGAGACGCGGGTCACAGTCTTCATCTACATGCTGTACAGTATCGTCGATCTTCTGCACGGGACGGGTGGCTTGGTACTTGGTGTATTTGTCCACACACTTGGCTACAAGAGATAGAGTAGCAAAGAAACAAATAGAGCCATCAGAAGCGTTTAAAAATGGTGCTTAACCAGTTAGCCCAACGACACCACACGACGTCCAGCCCGAGACAACTCAATGTTCCAAACCTGTCACCTAGTCATATGACATAAGCGTGAATGGCACAGATGTGATGAGTATGTGTGTGGGGGAGGGTGTGTTGGGATCTTACGGCTTGGTCACGTGTGTGTGTGTGTGTATTGAGCAGAGAGCGGTGATTTCTTGGAGGTTTGATCTGTGCGTCGCGCACTCGGGATACTGATCCATGGCGAGATTCAACCATGAAACGGACGGGCAAGTCATGGCACTTACGCACAGAATCGTGCTAGTCGTAATGTGCCATGCAGCAATGCCTCACTGACCTGCACAGGAACACTTGCAGCTACCCATCCCACCTGTTCCTACCCGGATTTTAACTGCTAATTACAAGCAGCGCTTCAGATTCCCCTTCCAGTATGCATGTCCGCAATCTAATTGACAGCTCACGCACACCATTGGACCATTGGACGCCCATCGCCAGAGGCGATGATAGCGATGCTATAGCAGACGCCATAGCGACTTGTGCCGGGGTTGCACCATTCAACATCTTGCAAGGCTGAAGAATTGACCGCCACTATTCAGCCTGGTCTACACCACACAGTTATGAAGTGGATTTTTCTGGCCAGTGAATCCCTACTTTTTGGTCTTTTCCATTTTTTCCCGCACACACATCACACCACATACTCCGGCATGCACTGGCTGTTGGTAACCACCCAGGAGTATGAAAGAAAAGTCAGGAGGAGTCTCAGAAAGAGAAGAAAGACGTGTGTGACCATAATCGTCGGGAATCGAACCCACGCACACACACACACACACACGAGAGAGAGAGAGAGAGAGAGAGAGAGAGAGAGAGAGAGAGAGAGAGAGAGAGAGAGAGAGAGAGAGAGAGAGAGAGAGAGAGAGAGAGAGAGAGAGATGGATAGATGGAGAGAGAGATGGATAGAGAGAGAGAGAGAGAGAGAGAGAGAGAGAGAGAGAGAGAGAGAGAGAGAGAGAGAGAGAGATAGAGAGAGATAGAGAGAGAGAGAGAGAGAGAGAGAGAGAGAGAGAGAGAGAGAGAGAGAGAGAGAGAGAGAGAGAGAGAGAGAGAGAAAGAGTACTTACAGACAAGTGTCTCGATGTATTCTGACTTGGTGGTGACATCGAAAAGATCACCAGCACCCAAGGCGTACACCAAGGCATCATCAAACGAACCTAAATGATAGTAGACCTGGGAACAATAATTGCAGAAAAGAACAGGAGAGAAAAGATACATTCAAAAACAATCAAATCAATGAGTTTAAAACTCGGATGTTGAGCCAATAATAAATGTAGAAAGGAAGAGGACATATGGATATGAGTTAAGAGTAACTCTCCATCACTGTAACCAGATACTATATATAGTCAGAAAGTGCAACAACTAGGCACAGTTCTGACAAAGTACTGAGACATTCGACGTCCTGACACCTAGCTTCAACACATCTCCGTAGCGCTAACCGACAGCAAATCAATGAGTCATTGCAATTACTACACAATACGACAACCACTTGCACCATGACACAGACTCACATCCTTAAATGTCTCGCACAGTTCTGACAAAGGAATTGGAATAATTTGAACACATAACAAGTCAAACACAAAGGAAATTTGTTAGATACTAGTACCAGAAGGATAGGGAGCGCGCTACGGATAAGATGTAACGATACGCAGGTGAAAACAAATAGAAGAAACAGGAGAAAAATCACGCTCTTTTCTCTCTTTTTGTACACCTTAATACCTGGACATAAATGCAGGCATCGGCACAAAAATACGTATAGCGCTGAAGTCTGAAGACATAAGTGAGTTTCACATTCTAACCAATGCACTCTCTGGACTCACCTTCGACACTACCAACGCTGCAAGTGTACGGTGTTCATACGATTTGTTCTCATACAGGACTTCTCTGAAAAACAAATGAAACAAATTTGAACAATTGAACACAGATGTTATGCTATTGCAGAGTCTATAATAGTTGATATCATAGTTACACAAGAGAGAGATTGGAAACTGTGTCGCAACTCTGAGTTTCAAGTATTACTGCGATCATCAGGCAACTGATGACTCCAAAACGGGCAGCCTGAACATAAGGGGGAGCAAGGTGAGAAATACTGAGGGGAATCATAGCGTACGAGTCAGGTGCAGTACACATACGTACGCAGCATTTTGGATCCCTGTCAATGATGCTTGGCAAGGAAACTTCCCATATAGTTTTCAGCCATATTTCAAATTGTGTCAATGGTGCATGCACTAACAATTTTATTGATACCTAAATGCAAAGTCGAAAACACTGTTAAGAAACATTATAGTCTAAGCTAAAACAATGCAACACAGTGGTGTCGAATTATCTTGCCAGCGCCAACCGCGTTCAATACTTATTTTGACCACGGATACTTTCATAGCACTGAAAGCATAAAACTGTCGGGTCCGCCTAGATTCAAATGCATTGTGCGTGTGGAGTATTTTACAAAGCACAGTACGCATGAGAACAAGGATTTATCTACCGCGCTATGAATGAATTCTACTTAGTCAGAACTGATACAAACCTTTCCACAGGGTGTGTAGACACAGATCTTCCATCCAAAAAACAATTTTAAAAAGAGACGGGCAGTGAACTGTTACTTCAAAGCATTTTCGTCTGGGAGGAAATTTTTTGCAGTGAACTTCATTTTGATATCCAACAACTGTACTATTCGAAAGTACATGTATGGAGCATTTCCTACCAAGGATTTTTCTAGAAAGATTACATTTTAGGTTCAAAGTGAAGTGCCAAATTATGGAAATAAACTACGGGTGTTAGGATACATTTAAATTTCAAATGCTATCACCACGATTCTAAAATAATGTAGTGCACAAGAAGGTTCAACTTACAATAAGCTGATGTGCTCGGAGAGTTCTGTCCAATGTTGGTCAACAACCTCGTTCAAACGTTGCAAAGCGTAGACCTAGCAGGGGCCAAGAATACGCACAAGGGACTAGATAAATTACAGCACAAATTCCACCCGCCAAGAGTTCATGCACATATGATGGAGAATCATGCCTAAAGTATTTTGACAATTCAAATTCTCACCTGGATAGTGGGGTCCTCATCGGACAGCAAAGCGATGAGGCCGCCTGAAGCGCGACAAAGAAGGCATTATTATCCAGCAATCCCAATTGAATTAGCACACTGATATTTGTTGGCTTACCCGCAGAAGATATGCCCTCCGCCATATCCGAGTAAGGGACGATACCAAAATCTACCAGAGATTCGTCAGCACATCATCACCTTCTTCCTCTCACAAAAATTTCAAGTTCAACCTGACTTCACAGCTTCAACAACTCCAAGAAGGATCGATCCGCTTCATCCCTAGAAAAATTTCTAGCGGTCACATCATGAAACCGCTACGGGTCGCAAAAGTCTGCACAAAGTCTTTCCAGGCGGCCATTTTGCCTTTGAGGTCCAAATTTTATGACTATTAGTTTACTGCAGAACAGCATGACGTAAGGGTGAGTATTTGAAAAATTTGCGGTGATTGTTGATGTTGTAATTGTGTAGATTGTTGCTCTATTATAGCTATTAGTACCTTTGCAGTTATGGCTGCACTGTCAAGACGATTGCTCTTAGTTACACGGCCTGTGGCTGCTAGCTGCAGATCAATAACATGCAGCAGCTCTTCTCGAGCTTGGTGGACTACTCCGCAGGCAGTGAAGCCTCTCACAGATGTTCCTGCACGAATGAAGGGAAAAGGTGAAATTGTAGAACCACTAATTTTAATACATATAGTACGCAATGTATTGGTATTCCAAACAGTAATGTGTTTTGCTAGGAAACATAAAATCTACTGTAGTTCCACTGGTGCATTTTATACATATTTTCAGGCATCTCTGTCCATCTCATTTGTCATGCTGACGTCCCAATACCAGTACAGTAATCAGAGAAAGTGTTGAATTACTGAAAAATCGCCCTTTTATTTGCGTGGAGTTTGTGTGTGTATGTGTATGTGAGAGTAAGGTACGTTGATGTGAACACATGGCACAACATTGGGGTCAGATCGAATTCCGTGGTGCGTAAAATTTGCCTAAATGCACAACATGCCTATTTTCGAACGTAGTGTAGCCGCTTGTATCGGGAATGCTTGTAACGGGGATGAGCTTTACAAATGTACGTGTTTAGTACGTGTACTGGCTACTGGTCAGACCATACCATTCGAGGCGCAAACTACGATTCATGTCTGATCCGTGCATCAGGCTGCGTTTGTGTGCTTGCTGCAAGTACATGTAGTGGTTGTACGATATGGGTGGGGGTATATTTCTGACAGTAAAGTGTGATCTGATTGGCTGAAACTCACAAATACAGTGCTGAAAAAAGGAAACAGGGTATCGTACTTGCTTCAGGCTGGGGCTAGTTTCTGGTTTTAGTGTTGACATACACTGAGATACCTGGTTGGCGAACAAGCCTGATTTGAATAGAAGCCTCACCCTGACATTGGCTTCTATAGGACTGAGCCCACCCTTGACTCTGTGACCAAATTGCTCTGGTACATGCAGTGTAAGTCAGTGAGCACAAAGGTGGCGGTCGAAAAAATATACATTCAAAAAATAATGCTGATGAGTCCACAAAGGACGAAACGAAGGATGAAACAGTTCAGTCCGCAGATTGAGTATTTTCAAAAAATAAATCTATTTAATAAAGTGTGACTTTTCGATAACAGGGCACAAAAACTGACAGGCTACTGAGACATTCATGACCTGCATATTATCTTGTTACAGTCGTGAACAGTTGCTTCGTAACTCGTTCCCATGTGTTCTCTTTTAGTTTACATTTATTAGTGTCAGTATCCGAGTTAACGTGAAGCAATGATTGTCTTTTCTCAAGGCTAGATGTTTGGTACCCCTCATAAAGGGCATGGCATGTGCAGCTAGGTGGGTTTCTGTGGATAGCAGCTCCCCTTAGTCAATTCTGCCCGCACGGGCTAGAGGTGTGAGAGACTTCTCATTTCGATAAGTTGGAAGGCCATTTCTGAGACCTATTTCGAATTCATTCTCTTTTTTCTCTCTTCTCTTTTGACAGCAAAGAAGTCCCATGTTACGCAAGTAGATGAAAGCATCTTGGAGGGTCATGTGAATGTTGAGGTGCTAAAGAAATCTATGCAGACAGCAGTAGATGCCTTGGAATGGCAGTTCAACAAGTCGATCACACTTCGCCCAACCATTGGTAAGGACAGCTAGTTGTTGCTGGCTGTGTCGAGCTGCTGATTATTTCCTGGTTTCAAGATGGAATGTAGTGTGATCTTGCTTATATAGTCCTTGTTTTTGCAGTTCCCTCTTCACCCGGCGGACTACTGGCACCTGTGTTGTCGATTTTATAGCAACTTCTTTCTCACTGTATTGCTCTGTCAAGCTCTCTGGGTGCTAGGTATTCCTGGTAGGATTGATTGCAGTATGTCAACAAGACTCTTGCTTTTTGAATTCAGCTGGCAGGATTGAGATGCTGTAAATCTGTCCCGCCTTGGTAACTTACGACACCTTGTGCCATGCCTTTCTTTCACTGCCAGCGCTGTTGGACTTTGTCAAGATCGTGATCGCCGGCAAGCAACGACGCATCAAGGATCTTGCCCAGCTCTCGCAGCAAAAGGACGGCTTCATCGTCAACTGCACGCAAAACCCAGAGGTAACAGCTGCGCTGGGATTGTATGTGTGGGAGGTGTAGCCGGGCCATATTTGAGTAGGACTCCCTGATCGAAACTGCAGTGTACCCTCTTTTATTCACGCTTCTGTTATCCGTGTCTTCACTTATCCACAATATACACATGCACAGGCGGACTATTGAATTGAATGCAACATGGGCAGTATTTGCTACTTCTAACAATAGACTAACATGTCAATATGCATGTAGCGAAGCATATTTCTGTGGATCCTTGGGCAATTGTGTGTGTGTGGGGGGGGGGGGGGGTAAGCAAGGGACTGCCGGTACTGCATTTAACCAGCAACATCTGACATGATGTGGTGGATTGGAATCATGGCAAACCAATAGTGCTCGCTACAGGGTTATCGGGCCATTTTACTATCTGTTGTTTGCGGCTTGTTTCTGCTCAGAATCTCTTTCCGAGAGCACGAGCAAAGATATGCTGATGAATAACGATAGAGTGCAAATACATGTAGTGGCATACTATAAGCTGATGGGTGTTGTGTACAGGCGTTGCAAGTTATTCAAGATGCAGTGAACGACTCCGACCTGGGCCTATCTGCCATCGCGTCCGGCAAGAACACGATACGTGTTCCGATACCAAAGTACGTCTCTAAGACAAAGCGTTGTCCTGTGTGCATGAGTACTTGTATGCAGACAGCTCATCACCTTTCCAATACTGGAGTTACTTGAAGTACTGTTGAAGAAGTGTTGTGAAGTCTGATGAAATTGTTCCGGTCGTTTCTCGGTGTGCTATGGGGTTTGCTCAGGCTGACGATCTGATTGTACGGTTGATACTGGTATGCACATTATCATTGTATATAAAGGATCTACTATTGTATCTTGCACAATGTAGTTGGTAGATCTACTACATGTAAGCCAACATGCTTATCACGGTGCCTATTTCTTTGCATTCACAAGGGTGACTGGAGAGCTGCGAGCAAGACTGGCCAGAATGGCAAAGGAAGCTGCTGAAAAGGCACGGGTGGGCATTCGCCGAACACGTGGAAATGGCATCAACGACGCCAGACGCCTGCAACAAGTCTCTTCTGACGACATCCGCAGCTTCGAGAAACAGGTGAGGCAGTGGGCATTGTACAGGCTTTTACGGTGTGTGTGTGTGTGTGTGTGTGTGTGTGTGTGTGTGTGTGTGTGTGTGTGTGTGTGTGTGTGTGTGTGAGAGAGAGAGAGAGAGAGAGAGAGAGAGAGAGAGAGAGAGAGAGAGAGAGAGAGAGAGAGAGAGAGAGAGAGAGAGAGAGAGAGAGAGAGAGAGAGAGAGAGAGGAGATTCTGGGATCATTCATTTTTCTTCAATGGCATCACAGGCCTTCAGAATTGACCTACTGTAGTTTCATTGGACTGGTTTTGCTCTGTCTGTACGTTTATCAGATCGACCTCATCTCTAGACTGTATCTGGATCGAGTGGACGCAATGCTGAAGGCAAAGGATGCAGAACTGCTCAAGTGATGACCTGAACGACAGGGCCAGGGTACCGTGTCGGCCAAGCTGCTATAGCAGAGGCTTGTGTAGCGCCTGCGCCATGCTAAAAAAGAGAACTGTCAAAACTCGGCAATAGCCTCACCAGCAGGATGTTCTTGTTCAACTGCCTTCATTCAAGATGTGCTTCGTGTGCCTAGCAAACTAGACCAGCCACTCAGTGCTGTAACACTGCACTACCGGCTGTGTCACTCTCACCGCATCTCTACAGTACACGTGATAGTACAAGACTACTGATTGCTGCATTGCAATAAGTGTCGTTGACAACTCAACTGTGCAGGGATAAAGCAGCTGCAAACAGGGAAATTATAGGACTGTACAGAGAATGTGTGCGTGAGCATCTTGATCATTTAGTAATATTTACATTGACTGATGTTCAGTATGTACATTGTGAATAGCGGTGACGGCATGAATTGAAGAAGCGCTGTGCAGAATTTTTAACATGTACACTAGTTACCTTTATTCATTGAGTAAATTCTGAATATGCTGAGCTATGTACAATGATCACCGGGGAGTACTCCCTGATGACAACTATCCTACAACGTGCTGTGCTGTATACTTCTGGCATCCATTGGTTTTCAGTGGCTTTTCAGGGCTTGCCGAGACCTACATAGCTTCACCTTCACCTTCCTCCTCCTGTGCAAGAACAATCCAAGATAGTAATAGAATACTATTGTCACAGTCTCGCCTGCAAGATGTGATGCTGCTGTTCACCATGACCAACACAAACACCACAATTAGCAGCAGAACGACCAACGACGACGACGACGACAATGCTCTAATTGGCGATGGTGCCATCGTGAGAATAAAGAATTAAAAAAAACATCTCTAATTGGCCACTGGCCATCGTGAGAATAAAGATTTCAAACGACAACAACATTCGAAACAAAAGCATCTTTAATGCTGGCCATTTCAAATACCCACACCAACATACAAGTAAGATAACATCAAGAGTACATAACGTATGTACTCTTCATAACATGCACCAAGGCCACTAACACTCACGCACACCAAGCATCACAATGTACTGCTGCCACAAGCACGGTCCCGCCAGCATACAAGGCAACAGCAGCATGGTGTGCTAACCTGCAACGCGGCAGCTTCACGCCGCAGCTCCTGGATGACGGACGCCAAAGCCTCCGGGTTCACCCCGGTCTCCAGGAGGCGGACACACGTCGTAAGCGTCTCGGAGTCCAGATTTGTGTTCAACAGCTTGGATATTTCATGTAGAACTGCAGAGGGAAACATGAGTTCACATGAGTATACATGTATCACAGCTTTAACGCATTTCAGCAATCATCAGACAGAAGCATACCGCATTCGGCATTGTGAATGCCAGATGCCGCTGTCTGATGATCGCTGAAATGCGTGAAACTTGAAGTTACAGCTACACAGTCTTTCGCCTCCGTTGTATGTGTACTACAGTCCATTTCAAAACTATAGACGCGTACCTAGGCAAAGACCGTTATGCCAGCATCTATACCACATAAAATCTGTGATCACTTTGTGCATAATTTTTTCCAAATTGGGCATCTGTTATCCAATCGTTTAGAAACTATATGAGAGCAATTGTGGAGCGGACCTGAGCAATATTCCGAAAACTATTCTCAAAAAGTTCCAGCCAAATTTGAAATATTTCAAAAACACTGCGCGTCTATAGTTTTGAAATGGACTGTAGTATCACAGCTTTATATTGCCTGATGATTTGCTAAGCGTGAAACTCAAGAGTTGCAACCGGCCGTTCTGACGTCTGTGTTACAGAGCTCTGCAGACCGGTCGTAAACAAAACCCTCGAGTTTCAAACTCATCAATGAGCGCCTAAATCCCCTTGATTAATTCCTGGGCTTTAGTAGACATTGTAGGTGTGGTCCAGGCCAGCGGCCCTTGCCGTTTATGCTTGCTTGTTTGCATCTACCAAGTGACCACTTTCACAGGTGAGCGACAGCATCGCCCATACTAGCAAAGCCAGGCGTTGTAAAGAAGTCTAAATCACAGCAGTGGCGTAGAAAACTGAATGTACTAACTGTACACAAGAATCGCATGGTCACGGATGGCACCTGGCTCAGGTTTCCCGTAATGTCCAGTGCCAACATACTCATCCGTTGGGATTTTTGTAAAAGAGAACACAGACAGCAGCAAAGTGAAGGACCATGAGCTTGCGTTCTCTCGCTACACCTGCTGAGCACAGTACGTACCGTAAAGTCTTGTATAAATGCCGCGGCTTCTATGACTTTCTTGGTGAAATTTTGCAGGCTTCTATATGAGACAGGCTTCTATACAAGACAGGTATATCTATGTATGTCAACACTAAAACCAGGCTTATGTGTGATTTGATGGGCCCAAAATTACGGCTTCTATTCGAGGGCGGCTTCTATTCAAGTACGGCTTTTATACAAGACTTTGCGGTATGTACGTGTATTTCTAATGTACTACCGGTAGTACCAAGAGTCTGTCCCCGGGAAAATTTCGATTCCGCGGCCGCGTTTTTTTGCGATTTTTTTAAAGACCGCGTTTTCCGCGATTTTCCCGCGTTTTTTTTACTTTTTTGTTGCTCTACACGTACACACAGTGCACTGTTCGGTCAGCAACGTCTCATCGTGGCGGCTTTTAACTCAAATATGACGAGTGCTTACACCAGAGACTTGTAACTGATTGATTTCACTACATACTCACTGAAAATTGCCGCACATCAATATTATTCACCGCATATTTACCGCAAATTCACCGCAAATTACGCCATGTTATGCCGCGTTTTTCCCCGCGTTTTTTGCGATTTTTTTCCGCAATTTTCCCCGGGGACAGAAGAGTGCATAAACAAGAGTATGCAACTGTGGTTATGGGTCCGTGTGCGGCGCGCTGCCTTCATGACGTAACTTGCCTCCATCACGCTCTGAAAGCATGCACTCAATTTCTTGTACGGGCACATCCGTTTTTACTCGATTCGCTCCAGTACCTACGTGATCTCTACATTTTGGCGCGCGAACCCCAGTTCCGTACGAAAGTTCATTTCAAACCAGAGGGAAAGTGTGGTGTTTGATTTTCCGCAGTGAGCATACTGCAGCTGAATGATGTAATGAAGGCGCCACGCATCTGACCCATAGAAAAGAGATCACAGTTGCATACTCTTGTTTATGGACTCTTGCTAGTACTAGTAATCCATTCGATGCAAATGCTCAAAGTATTATGTACTAGTATACGAATTTTAATGACGTGTTTCGAAATTTTGAAATATTGTACCAGTCGTTCTGCGAAACTCTTCCTCGACTACATGCATGCGTCTACAGGTATACTTTCTTTATCCTTCTGATTTACTCCTGAAATTTAGAGAGGAGTATCCTCCCGTACATGTGTCGTGAGGACTACTAAGACAAGAGCCTGCACAGCTACCGGTAGCTACAATGTAGCTGGTTGTTTCGACAAGCACTATAATTTAAAATTAGGGATTTTTTTTCTTTTTCCCTTGATATTCACTTGCAGTTGTCAAATGGAGAAGGTGGGTGTAGCAGGTGTGGGCGGTATCAAAGTAAACATTGAACACGTACAGGAACAAAACAACTCACTATTCATTGTCTCCCTCGTTCTCCTCTCAGACGAAGCATCAGCCATTTTCAAAATTGCCGCGAAATTACTTCAACAGTGGACAAAAGTGCACACAAAAACTGTCAAATGAAACAAAGTCAAAGAACACCAGCTGAAGCGTGACCCAGCCCCAGGCCCAGGGCCAGGTGCAGATCAGGCTTCGCTCGATACTATCGCATGCTGTGCGCTTGCATATGTAGCAGCTAGCGCTAGCGCACTTGTGCGTGAACGCCGCGGGGGCCGGGGCCCCGGGGGTGCACTTGCACGCGAGCCGCGCGCGCGCGGTGAGGGCTAGCCGCGCCGGCGCAGTAGCCGCTGGGTGCGTGGTTGTTGTCATGGCAAACGAGTATGCGTAGCCAAAAACAAAATGGCGCGTGAAAGAGCAGGAATGTGCACGAAAAAAGTGGAATGAATCACTTTCCACAGTTTTCATCACGATATCGAACATTTTGGCTCTGTTCACATTTTGATAATCATTCACACTGTACTGGCACGGTGGTTCATGAGCATATTTTATTGAACTACAAAATTGTAAACGTTCTCAAGAAACTCCGCCAGCATTGCGGAGTCCCAGTTTCTTGCGGTCTGGAACAAAACTCAACATCCAGATATCTAGTTCAAGTCATGGCGAAGTGGGGCGAAGGAGATCCGCGTTGGATCGTGGAAGCTAGACCTGACGGAACGAACGTGAACAACTGGCACTGGTCGGTTTGATTTGAATTGACCCACTTCTGGTGTCAAGGCAATTTCAACAGAGTTCTCATGCTGCCTGATCCTGATTGTTGATCTGTGCTGGACTAGGACGGAGAAAAATGCATCACACTGGTCGAATGATCGCCTAAAACAACTGCTTGTGGGTCTAACTTTTGACATAGATTTGGGTACGTCCTTGTCCGAGTGAGAATTTGGAAATACCATTTGTAACCGAAACGCAGGGATGCCCTAAATGGAGTATTTGCGCTTGCATTGTGGCTGTCGTTACCTGCAGCTAATGTGAGAACTACGGAACTAAGCAAATGTGATGGGGAGGCTACAGTGAAGTAAGTCCATAAACTACGTCGGTGTAATGGAATATTGACGAGATCCAGCGACCAGGGTGATAACGGTTGCAGTACCGCCCAGTGGACGAGTTGAATATTCCATTAATCGCATTTTGAGCATACATGTATGACCTCTGACATACTTTGTAGGATGTGCCACTACTAACTACACGTGCATGTGCTTGCTCAGCAAAAGGAGCGGGTCCCTGGGGTAGTACTGCATTCTCTTGAAGGCCGTCCATTGGGTGGATATGGGTATGTGTACATGTGTATCGCCAGCTGTCGCATATTCTTCCTCGTCATTGCTGTCTGCTTCTACAACAGTAGCTTGGTCTGAAGCGAAGTGTTGATGTGTGTATCAATTTCCTGTCTTACTTGTTATGTTCAGTAACCGGAAAGCCAAGTTGATTTTCTTCTATGAATGGGATGTATCGGTGAAGTGGACAGGTAAGGATTAGACCCAATGCATCGCTGTATGCTGCTCATTCCGAATCTGTTTAGCAGGCGTGGCCACGCCTGCAGGTGAAGTCAATTAAAGCTATTACCGAAGTATGCATTTTTGTTTCTCCTCTTCCTGAAGATAGCTGTTTCATGGAGCTGTTGTTATATTCTGTGACTTTTGTGTTTGTGTGACTAGGCCGACACAAAGACTCCGATGAGGATATCACTGGCTCTATCCAGGTGCCGAACTTGAGCGATGAGAACGATGCGGACGACTTGGATGTATGTTCGCTCAACTTTGTGTGTTTGGACAGTGCGAAGTGGTATTGGATTTCCTACCGTGAGATTTACTGTTATGATTGCAACTCAAGCTGGCGTGTGTGGTGTACTGGCATACTTGTTCAATGTTGTAACAGTTTATTCGAGCTGTATCCTGATGTGTTAGCTATAGTCAGGCAGGAAATCGTGAGCATTCGTTTGATTTTTGCAAACCATTTAATTCTAGCTTAGCATACCTGTTGTGTTGGTGGCATTGGATGCGCACATGCAGTGGCAACTGTCATGCCACGCCAGTCTTTGATGCATACTGTCTTGGCATGCGCTGTGCTATGCAGATCACTGTATCGTGTAAGAGCAATAGCAAGGAGAGCAGTGAGGTGAGGCAGATGATGCAGCGCATGGCCATCCCGAAAGTGCGCAACCAGCTAGCCAGCTATGTCCGCGAGCTTAAAGAAGGTAGGGCTGGCTTGAGCATTGTTTTCTCGTTGGCCTAGTGTGTTTCTGTTCAAATTGAACCCATTCCATACGCACTGTTCACTGTCTTGCTGACATCATGTTTGAGGTGTGCAGCATTTGCAGTTCTCCCTCCTAGTCTGTCTGCCTGACATGACCCGTCCGTAGGAGTGTCGGTTCATTGATTTCTCCTGCTTCGGGCTATTCGGTCGTTCCCCTGTGCAGAATATGGAAAGGATATGATTCTGCCCACGAACAAGGGCTCATCTTCTCCTGCTGCTAAGCCCTCTGCCGCACCGTCACCTGCTGCTCCAGCTGCAAAGGTGAGTGCAGCATCATGTCTGTACTGCTCACTGTACCGGTGACCATGCTCGTGGTACATGTACAACAATGATCTCTACTGCGACTGTACCTATTCTTCTGCTTTACCTCCTGTGTTATGTGACGTTGCTTCTAGCTAATCAGGTGCTTTCCTTTGCTTTGTTTTCTGTCCAGTCGGTGCCTGGAGCTGCGCCAGCTAGCAGTGGAGGTAAGGGATTGCCACCTCAATTGCTGCTTGACTGAACCAGACTGAGGTCATGAGGCTTTTGCTATTTGCTGCCTGCAAGGACCGGGGTTTGGGCTATGGTGCATCATGCAGCCCTCGGAACCAGAATACTAGTAGATATTTGCTGGCACTTCAGGGACTCTCCTTGCAGCCAACACGTCCCTAGAGACTAGAGAGCAGCGCTTTGTGCCAATCTGCCAGCTTGATTTGTCCTTATTGTGCCATTGGATCTGTTCTGTATTGCTCACCTGTGCAGCTTCCTCATCAGCATCATCTGTATCCACATCTCGAGTTCAGGAGAAATGTGAATTCCAAGCTGCCCCGGAGGATGTCTTCAACGTCTTTGTTGACAAAGAAGTGAGTAACTATCGAGGCACTGGGAGCACGCAGTAGAATTGCTTGCATAATGTATGGGAGGAAACACATTGCCAGTGTGAGCAAGTCTGTGCTCACACTGAGCTGCGGGAAACCGAGATCTGATGTCGCTCGTCACCGCTATACATGTATTAGTAGGCTGCATTTCTCTCATGTATTGCTTGTTACTGTGTTTGGATCTCATCATCGTGCTCTTTGGCTCGTGTCTCCCTACTGCCTATCTCTGTATTACTCGACCAGCGTACTCAAGCCTTCACCCGAGGATCAGCCCAGCTAGAGCCGACCCCGGGTGGAAAATTCACTCTTCTCGGTGGAAACGTTGAGGGCAACTTTGTTGAATTGGTGAGTGGTCATGGTTAGGCATTGCAGTTGTGAACTTGTGTCACAGATGCTAATCCAGTGTATGGTCAACCTCGCGAATAACAACACAACCGTCGGACCTAGTGACCATTTTGACTGCCTACTTCAACCTCACGAATAACGACAGCTCGCGAATATCGACACTTTCTCTCATGCACGCTCTGTGCACGCATGGTCATGTATACTGGTTTGTATGCATTCATGTCAGGCGATAGAGCGGCCCTCATTTGCATGCTTTGACGGGTCCGGGTCTCTGGTTTCACATGTGCCTTTTATGCCGCCCTGCTCGGCCTGCTGTGCCTTTTATGCCGCCCTGCTCGGCCTGCTGTGCTTTATGTTGCCCTGCTGTTATAAGACGCAGGTGCCTTTCCCTTTCGGCGAGTCTTCAGTAGTCTTCTTCTTTAGTAGTTGGTTAGTTGGAAACACAATAACAACAGAAGTTTGCAATGCGAGTCGAGCCTGAAGTGAGCCTGAAGAATACAGTCTAGAAATAGTAGAATCCAGTAAAGCGAGCCAGACAGAGAGCTGGCCATAAACTGGTCCTTCGAGCCGGATCACGACCAGCAGAAAGTCTCGGTTTCCGTTGCCTGTCATGGAGTTCCCACGAAGGAGTAGCAGGAGAACCCTAGGTAAGATGCCCAAGCGGTTCCTCTCCGATGGGGAGCAGGCCCAAGAGCCGAGGCGGTCGGGACGCAGGAGCGGCGGCAGGACGTCCGCGAGCGAGAGCCTTGAAGTCGGGGGCGTTGAACTTGAAGCTGCGATATTGCGTAGGAACAAGGAGGCAGAACTGGAGACTGCACGGCGGATCGCCGCTCTGAAGCAGCGGGAGATCGACCTCCAAATCGACCTGGCGGAAAAGGAGCTCGAAGTCGAGCAGGCGAGGGCGGCGGAGGAGTTGGCCAGCGCGAGCAGTGCCAGGGCAGCGCGAAGTTCTGCTGTGGATACCTCGAGTTCAGAGCCAGAGAGCTCAGAGCTAGAGAGCGAGGATGTCGATGGTGGGAGCTGGCCACGCGGCGTGGGAAGTCGTCGTGCGCGATCGGACGCGGAGGCCAAGCGCAGGCTGGCCAACCACTTCAGTCGAAGTGCCTTCAGCGACGCAGGTGCTGGCGCAGTGGCTCATCGCAGGCCCGGGTTAGAACAGGGGTCTGGGTCACAGCCTGCACAGCAGCCCATGCAGCCGAACATGCAACAGCCAGTGCAGCCTGCAGTGCAACCCAACACCTCAGCTCCAGTGCCGAGAGCAAGCCTGCTCAAGTATCGACCTGCTCCAACCCCAGCCCCACGTGCGAAGCCCAGACGTCTACCAGCTAAGCCAGTCCCGTCAGTGCCTTTGCGACTTGGTCCAGTCCAGCAGGCCTTCAAGCCCAAGGGAGCGGGACCCAGCCCACCACCTAAGCCAGTCCCGCCAGTGCCTTTGCGACTCCGTCCAGTCCAGCAGGCCTTCAAGCCCAATGAAGCGGGACTCAACCCTGCAGCGGAACCCTACTTCCCGCCCACCAGGGCGACCGACCCAGCAGTCGATTGGGCAGACGGAGCGGCTATGTTCCAGATGGGAGTCTGCAGGTCCCTGAAGCCACTGGACCTGCCAAAGTTCGATGGCAAGATGCTGTCCTATGTGAAGTGGCGTCAGCGGTTTCTCCGTCTAGTACACGAGAACCCGCTCTTGTCAGAGGACTATAAGCTCGCGCACTTGCGGGAGGCACTGGCGGACGGAGCGGCCGAAGACTTGATCGCGGACGTGCTAGACGGCCCGGGCGCCTACTCCGCCATCATGGAGGAGCTGGATCGGTGGTACGGGGGCACAGACCGTAGCCTCGAACAGCAGGAACGCGAGCTCATGAGTTGGCCGCGAATCAACACGGAGCGCGAGCTGGATGAGCTGAAGACGCTGGCCGTCAAGCTGAGGAACACGCTGTTGAACCTGCGGGTGGCCAGGATAGCGCCCGGGCGAGAGCTGTATCTCTCAGTGACGCAGAAGGTGCCGCGTTCGGTCCTTTCAGCTTACTTTGAGAAGCAGGACGACACCCAGTGTGACATTGACGCATTTGCCGCGTTCCTGCTCAAGCGCGTTCACAAGCTCACAAGGGTGAACGAACGGATCGCGGCTTCGGAGCCAGCCAGTGCACGGCGAGTCGTGCAGTCCCAGAAGCCATGCCCACCCAGCGTCGCGCCCAAGCGTCCGCCACGGTCAGGAGACTTCACCTTCGCGGTCGGTCCAGACCAGTGCGCAAGCTGCAAGGGCACGCATCACCTGAGCGCGTGCCCGAGGTTCAAATCTCTGACGGTTCAGCAGCGATGGGAATTTGTGCGCGCCTGCAAGGACATCTGCAGCTGCTGCCTGTCGCCTGGCCATTGGTCCACTGCATGCAAGATGAGCTGTGGCGCCTGTCAACGACGACACCACGCACTGCTGCACTCCAACAGGCCAAAGCGAGATGCGCCCGGTGGCACCAAGCCGACCAAGCCAGCACCAGCGGAGAGACACGGTCGTCACACGGCTCACGTCACAGTTGACGCTTCAACCGAGTCGTGTACGGAGGCACACACCACACACGTGACGTCTGCTCTCGACACCGCCATGGCAACAGCTGAGCGGCGTGAGGAGAACAAACCGCCCGAAGCATTGCCGCTGTCGTTCATGACGGTACCTGTTGTCCTCAGCCACAACGGCAGGAGGGTGCAAGGCACTGCGCTGCTGGACCCTGCGTCGTCCACCAGCTACATCAGGCAGCAGACCGCTTCTGCCATTGGCGTGTGTGGCCCACGAAAGCAGCTGACGGCGTCCGTCCTGGGCGGCGGGCAAGTGACCGGTACGTACGAGCACGTCACCGTCGCGGTCGACAAAGCTGACGGCTCGATATCGGAGTTCCGCGCCTGGGCGCTGCCAACAGTGTGCCCGAGCGTGCAGCCGGTGGACTGGAGCCAGAGCAAGCAGAGCTGGGAGCATCTCCGCGACATCCCGTTCCCCTCAGTGGAGGGGCGGATCGACGTGCTGATCGGTCTCAACGCCATCGACCTGCACACCGTACGGCAGGAAGCCACTACAGCGCAGCCTAACCACCCGATTGCCCGACTCACCCCACTGGGCTGGGTGTGTTTGAGCCCAGGAAGAGCAGATTTGGCCCCTGCCAGCTTCTCAGCAGTCGTCACGCCTACATCAGAGGATCTGAGCCTCGAGACGCTCGTCCGAAACCATCTCGCCATGGAGTCAGCCGGCGCACGGCCGCCTTGCTACGACGCTATGCCATCTGCTGAGGACAGCCAGGTGGAGGAGCGCACCAACGCAACGGCCCGGTTCGTCGATGGAAGGGTGGAGTTGGGCATTCCGTGGGTTGATCCCGAGCCCCACATCTCCTCCAACCGGCCGCAAGCCGCGCAACGACTGCGCAGCCTGGAACGCTCACTGAACAGCCGCCCGAGAGTACAACAGCAGTACCACGACGTCATGCAGAGCCATCTCGACAAGGGGTACATCCGTGAAGTGCCCAGCAGGGAGGTGGACGCCGATGGTGCTCAGCAATGGTTCCTGCCGCACTTTCCGGTCGTCCGCAACGACAAGGAGACGACCAAGGTGCGGATCGTGTTCGACGCCGCGGCCAAGTGGGACGGGCGATCGATTAATGATGAAATGTTCAGCGGCCCGGCACTTCAGACCGACATTGTCAAGGTCCTGATCCGGTTCTGTGCCGAGCCTGTAGCACTTGTAGCTGACATCTCGGAGATGTTTCTCCAAGTGGCTCTCAGGGAAGAGGACCGCAAATACCACCGGTTTCTCTGGCGCTTCGACGACAACCAGCCGCGGGTGTATGAGTTTCAGCGCGTGGTGTTCGGCATCAAGGCCTCGCCTTACCTGGCGGGCAAGGCAGTCCAGGAGGTACTGCGCAGATTCGGCCCGCAATACTCAGCCGCAATTACCGACGCTCTGGAGCGGAGCCGCTATGTCGACGACCTGCTGACATCGCGCCCATCGGTGGCCGACGCAGTGGAGAGCCGCGTCCAGTTCCAGGACATCCTGTCGCGCGGCGGGTTCCACCTGCGCAAGTGGCTGTCCACCAGCGCGGAAGTCCTGCAGAGCATACCAGCTGCTGATCGAGCCGCATCCGCTACACTCAATGTCGGTGAGCATATCCACTGCACTCTGCCTACTACGAAGACGCTGGGAGTCACCTGGTCAGCGGATAAAGACGTCTTCAGCTTCCATTTCAAGCGACCAGAGTTCACCAAGCTGACACGGCGCTCCGTCCTCAGCGGCCTGGCGTCGGCGTTCGATCCTCGTGGGCAAATTGCGCCGTTCACAATCCGTGCCCGCGTGCTGCTGCAGGACACTTGGTTGCTGGACCAGGCGTGGGACGATGAGCTTCCTCCCACACACGCCAGAAAGTGGAGGGAGTGGTTTGACGAGCTGCCCGACCTGGCCGCCATCAACGCGCCACGCAGTTTCAAGGCGGCTACAGAGTCCATCCTCTCCGTCCACACGTTCACGGATGCGTCTGACCGTGCCATCGCTGCGGCGACCTACATCCGCGCAGAGGATGCAGCCGGCAACGTGCGGGTGACGCTCGCCATGGCCAAGGCCAAGACAGCCCCGGCTCGTCGGCAGACCATCCCCCAGCTGGAGCTTCGCGGCGCCGTCTTGGGTCTGCGGACCAGCAGCGAAGTTGGCAACGCTCTGGACATCCCGGTCGCCGAGCACACGTTCTGGACGGACTCCATGAACGTGTTGGGGTGGATCCGCTCGCACAGCCGCAGGTTCAAGGTCGACATCGGCAACCGCGTCTCAGAGCTACAGAACGCCACGAAGCCCTCCCAGTGGAGGCACGTACCCGGCAAGCAGAACCCCGCCGACAAGGGTACCCGTGGGCTACCAGCGAAGGAGTTGGCGGAGGACCGGGTGTGGTGGCACGGACCCGCATTCCTGTCGCAGCAACCAGACGTATGGCCGCCTGAGAAGTCAGCGTCCACAGAAGGTCTGCCAGGCGTCATCCAGCGGGAGACCACGTTCACGCTTGCCGTCACGTCAACCACTCGCCTCCAGGCGTCCAGATACCGCACCTGGGAGCAGCTGCTCAGGGTGACTGCGTGGTGCTACCGGTTTGTCAGCCGATGCCGCCGCAAGCCGCGCGTCGGCATGAAGGGGGAGGATACCAGCAGCGATCAAGACGTCACCGTTGCAGTGTCGACTTCGCGAGCAGCCAACTCGAACTACCCTACTGTCAACGTGCCAGAGCTGACGGCGGGTGAGGTAGGCCGCGCTGAGAGGCACTGGATACGACAGGCGCAGAAGGACGCGTACGGCCCAACCCTGGAGCGTCTGGCCGCCGGAAAGCCAATGCAGGCTAGCGACCCGCTGGCGGCGCTAACCCCGACGCTAGATCAACATGCTGAACCGCTGATGGTGGTCGGAGGCCGTTTGAAGGCTGCGAAACACTTGCCATATCGTGTACGCTTACCGATCATCCTGCCTCAGAAGCACATTGTCACGCGGCTGCTGATCGAGAAGGAGGACCGGAGGTGCCGCCACAGCGTGGGACCTCAGCATCTGCTGTCCAACCTGAGGGAGAGGTTCTGGATAGTAAACGGTGCATCAGCAGTCAAGACGGCACGCCAGTCGTGCGTTCCGTGTCGGAAGAACTGGGGTGTACCGGCGGCGCAGATCATGGGCGCTCTGCCGGACTTTCGGACTGCCGGGTCTCTCCAACCATTCTCGCACTGCGGCATCGACTTTGCCGGGCCGTTCCAGACTAAGCAAGGACGAGGCAGAACCCGAGCGAAGCGCTACCTCTGTCTCATGACGTGCCTGGAAACCCGTGCCTGCCATCTGGAGCTCACCTACTCCATGGATACCGGGGGGTTCCTCATGGCGTTCAACCGCTTTGTTAAGCGGCGCGGCACGCCAAGCATCATCGTCACCGATAATGGCTCAAATTTCGTCGCGGCTGAACGGGAGCTACGAGAAGCCGTGGAGCAGCTCGATCGCGCAGAGATCGCGCGCAGTCTCGCTGATCGACACATCCGGTGGAGGTTCAACCCACCCAGAGCACCGCATTTTGGAGGCGTCTTCGAAGCTATGATTAAGGCAGCGAAGCGCGCTCTGAGATCCGCACTGGCCACCGCTGAGCTCACTGATGAGGAGCTACACACCGCCATCGTCGCCGCAGAGGACCTCATCAACTCCCGTCCGCTGACAACAGTCAGTGCCGACGCCGCCGACCTCGAGCCGCTGACTCCGCAGCATTTCCTCGCAGGACGCTGCGACCCACCTCTGCCATTGGAAGAGAAACTGAACGCCACAGAGCAAGTCCACCCCAGAGATCGCTTCGCCGTCGTGCAGCGCACAGTGAAGGAGGTCTGGAGGAGATGGCTCCTGGAGTTCGTCCCACTGCTGAACCAGCGCAGGAAGTGGCGCAAGACGCAGAAGAACATCGCTGTCGATGAGGTGGTGCTGTGTATCAAGCCCGACACACCCCGGGGCAGTTGGCCACTGGGCAGGGTGAGGCGTGTCTTCCCCGGACCAGACAGTTGCGTCAGGGTGGTGGATGTTGAGATCCGGGGCAAGATCTACCGGCGAGCCATCCAACGCCTCATTCCGCTCCCGGTGGAGTGAGGCGACGCCCGGTCGAGACAGACAGTTAGCTGCGCTGTTCTGTTAGTTAGAGTGCTGGTGCTCTGACACTGGTGTGCTGTCTCTAGTCTTTTCTGATGTGTCTGATGTTTTCTCTTGTGGTTGTCCGTCTGCACTTTCCACATGCTGCCTTCCGGTGCGCTCATTCTTGCTGCTGCACTGCCTTGCTCATGTACTCACTCATATGCCATTTCGTGAGTGAAGGGGGAGATGTGCACGCATGGTCATGTATACTGGTTTGTATGCATTCATGTCAGGCGATAGAGCGGCCCTCATTTGCATGCTTTGACGGGTCCGGGTCTCTGGTTTCACATGTGCCTTTTATGCCGCCCTGCTCGGCCTGCTGTGCCTTTTATGCCGCCCTGCTCGGCCTGCTGTGCTTTATGTTGCCCTGCTGTTATAAGACGCAGGTGCCTTTCCCTTTCGGCGAGTCTTCAGTAGTCTTCTTCTTTAGTAGTTGGTTAGTTGGAAACACAATAACAACAGAAGTTTGCAATGCGAGTCGAGCCTGAAGTGAGCCTGAAGAATACAGTCTAGAAATAGTAGAATCCAGTAAAGCGAGCCAGACAGAGAGCTGGCCACGCTCGAGGGACTGTTATTGCTTGCACTTGTCTGTTTGTCCATTGCGTGCTACCTCTAGCTGTACCACTTTCAACTGTGTGCTGTCTGTGTGTTCTGTCCTGTTGCTGTATCCCTGACTTGGCAGGTCCGTAACGAGAAGATCGTTCAGAAATGGAGAATGAACACGTGGCCTTCAGGTATGATGTACAACATGACATGTACATTTGTAGTATTCAAGTGTGCCTGTATACACGTGCAGCATGCGTTTCTGCTCCTGCTAGTGTGCTGATAAGTACATGTCGAGTGCTGCGCAATGAAATCCAATTGCGTGAGTTAGTTTACACTCCAGGGTTCACAAGTCTAGGTCCGCGCATTGTCCAGCTTAGCATTGACTCGCTTGATCCGATTTCATTGAGCAGCACTGTAGAAGAGTGAGTGTGCCTTGCGCAGCCCGTAATACCCTCTAATGCGTACTTGCCTGCTCTGTTGGCTGTTGGCACTGCTGCCTGCTTGCAGGTCATTACTCAACTGTTACTTTGCTGTTCACCAGTTCTCCTAACGGATGCCTACTCAAACTCAAGCAGGACAACGTTCCGACTAGCAGCTTGGAATCGACCAAGGAGGGCTGGCATCGCTACTACTTTGAGTCCATCAAGATGACATTCGGCTTCGGTGCCGCCCTTATGTAAACATGGACACGCTCATTCCAACATGCATCTCTTGACACGTATGACTATGAGAATCTCCTATTTTTTGACTAGAGTTTTTTTTATTACCTTGTGTTCTGCGCATACGACTGCCTCTGCTATTTTGTGCTGCCATGTTCGCATCGGACCCAGCTACCTAACTTATGAAATGAAAAAAATTAACATTGCCGGCCTGTGCATACACCATTCGGAAACGTATTTTGTTCACTGTCAACCGAAGCAAAGAAACAATTGCTTTCTCACTGCTCGATCTGCATCTTGTGCTGCCTGTTCGTTATTATTCTGGTTTGTCGTCTTTGCCGCCGTTGCTGCTGCTGTGGCTCTGTTGCCGCCATCGCTGCCACATGCCACTGGACTATTCTTGCTCTCTGGTCTCCGCCCGCCATTGCGTAAGAGTGCTGACGTATTCTCAGCTTTGAAGTCATGTGGAAAGGACAACCTAGTCGCCACGCTTCTACTGTTGGTCATGGCCGAGTTGTTGTTCTGCGACATTGTGACAGCAATGATAGTATCACTGTTCTGGCATTCAAGCTGAGCTGGTGCCGCAATGTCTTGGAAACTTCCCAGTGAGAATGCTACACTGCATTCTGCCAATAGTCCATGTTTTCTCTACCTCGTGGTTCTGAACTCTTGATGGTAATGGTTTCATTTGGAAATGCTTCTGCGTTCACTGTGGCATGGCATGATTATGTCTCAGCAGGTTACTCGATCTAGCTATGGAGCTGGGAGTCAAAGATGAGCCCTTGATGTAATTTGCATGCATATAATGTACTAGTATACTCAATCTGCGGACAGAACTGTTTCGTCCTTTGTGGACTCGTCAGCGCAGCACAGAGGAAATGAGGCCGAACCTGATAGCAATGTACTAGTATATAATATTCCTACCAGTTTGAAACCTCCAAGACCAGTACTTCTGTGATCGATAAAAGTATGCGCCGCCCAGAAAGGGTTAGCATGTAGACGCGCTGCTACGTGGTAATAGCTATTTTGCTTGTACAGTAGTGCTCCATCACCTGCAAGGAGTTGCGAAAGAACACCAAGGACCTTGTTTGCAACTCCTGGATTTCAACCAGTTGGTATTTTACGGTGATAGGCTCAGATGCCCTAGGGGGGCTCGATCTAATGCTGAGGTGTAATTGGCAACATACAAAATACAACTCGATATGAACCAGAAGTAAACACACACACACACACTCTCTCTCTCTCACATACACCTTAGCTGGTGCTGTGATTGCGATTGTGTTTCTATTGCACATTGCCGGTGTTAGCAAACTGAATGAATGCTGTGGCAGCATCAAACTGTTCCGAATATAATAGTAACTTGAACAGAAAGGCTGAATAAAAAAGCATACTAAAATTGAATCTGACAGGAAAAATATCAGCTTACACCTCGAGCAAAAAAGAAAGAAAGGAGAGTGTGCTGCCATGCGAAAATAGAAAGCATACAACTTACATCTCTGCTTTTGTGGCGCTAAACAATAGATACAAGAAGGAGACAATAGTATCACATTGTACATGACTAATGTAATTGTACATTTTGATTGATACAGATGAGAATGCAGAACAATTGAAGCAACCAAGTATTCGATATCCATGAGCTCTGCGACTCAGGTAGTTATTTAGATACTGCCAGTGGTTGTGGGAGCATTGCAAAGTACTCTGCTGTGTCGGAGTGCTTGAAAGTTTTCTGTGCAGTATGCCCAAGCGAGTGAGACCTGAAAATGACTCGAGTGAAGTACCGCGGACGGTAGCCGCTTGTTTGGTAAATGCAAGCGCAGTACACAACATCTTGCAAGACGAGAGTGCAGATGGCCAAAAAGGTGATGCGGCGGTGAGCGAGGTTTTTAGAAATCCAACCATTGGCCATGAAGTGGCGGGTTGCATGGTAGAACGATCTGCAACAACTGTCCTTCTCCGATTTGGAGTATTATTGCCAATCTCAGCCACAACCGTAGCCATTATTATACCAGTATGGAAGACTCTGTTGCGAGGAGCTCATCCACCTTGTCAACATCCTTCTTTTCCTGCCAAGCACACACACACACGCACACACACGGTACAAGTCAGTTTCACACCAGTTGGTGAAAGAACCATGACATTGTACCGGGTAAGCACAAGTAGCTGACATGTACAATGTCCATGCAGCAACAACTAATGTCTGCTCTTTGCGGAGTGCACACAACTTACTAGTATAGGATACTAGTATCACGCAACGACAATTATTCAACAAGGAAACTATAAAATTAATGACTAAGCAAGGAGTGGACATACAGATTCGCTCACCTTGCTTTCTGCTGCCTCCTCCGGAGCTGCATCGCCGCTGCCATCAGCTGCGGGGCTGGACGAGTCTGCATCTCCGCTTGGCGCCTCGTCTTCCTTGGTTTCTTCGGCCTTTGTCTCCGCTGGTTCTGATGGTGCTTTGTCCTCAGTACTATCTCCTCCGCATGTAGCCTCTGTAGCGTCAGAGCTCTCCGTTTCAGTGGGCTTCGCCTCGTCCTTTTCAGCACTATCACTCTCGGTCACGGCATCAGGCTCGTCTGCCTTCGGATCTGATGTATTCTCCTCAGTCTTTGGTTGGTCATCTGCCGATGCTGATGATTCCGTTTGCTCGGCGGCCTTTGTGTCCTTCTCCGTTTTATCTGCAGCGGGCTTTGTATCCTTTTCCGTTTTTTCTGCAGTGGCAGCAGATTCCAATTCGTCTGCACTGTCACTCCTGACATCGCCATTCTCGCCCGGCTTAGTGGGGATGGGTTTCTTGGGCTTTCCCTTCACCGCCGGCCTATCAAGATACCCACGACACACACGTGCACACACACACACACACACACACACACACACACACAGCAAAGACAAACGCTTGATTGGAGCAGTCGATATGCCAGGCAAAGGCAATATTGCAGTAAGATACAGGGTTGATCATGCAATTATACTAATCATCGATGTGCTTACTGGGACAGCAAATAGCTGGAGAGCACCAGCAAGACACGACAAACATTGTTGCGATTCCAAAGTTCTCATGCTCGATACAATCCTCGCATGCACACACACATGCATGCACACTCCGGGAAATATGCATGCACATTCTGCATGGCTAGCCAAAGAAGACAGTAGACAGACAACCAAGAGACTCGGCGCGATCACCTACCGCGGACTGCGTGGCTTGGGTGTCGGAATGGGACTGGTGTCAGTGGAGCTCTTGCCCGACGTTACATCTCTGCTGGTAGCGTCATCTGGGGCTAGTGATGTGGAGCTCTTGGACTTGCTCACGTCAGAGCCGGAGCGCGGTTTGACTTTCGGACTATCATCCTGAGAACAGGAAAACAGAATGCACATTATAACGTTATACGAGTGCAATGAGAATGTAGGACGCAATGAGAACGCAGTATGCAATGAGGACACAGTGCGCCGAAGACACAGACAGAATATATTCAACTGGAGGCCTGCTAAGAGTTCTGGCAATCTATTAAAATGCCACTTGCTTTTCAGCAGCGGCCAGCAAGCACTATGAACCTAGCTGGATCGAATGAATGGGCCCATGTTTTGGCTATTGCGAGTTGTTTATATGGCATCAACCGCGGGGAGAGAATGGGCACTAAAAAAGTTTTAGATTTTCAACCACCTCCCCCCCCCCCCCCCCCCACTCCTTCAGGAGGGGGGGGGGGTTGTGCATGGTTACATTACGTACAAGCTGGGGGCAAACTCAAAGATCATATTCTCTTCGGATAGGACCTCTTGCTTTAGGATGCTGAGTCACAGTGGATGTGAGGCTATGAAAAGTCCATGCTGTCACGAGCATCACCATTCTAGATGCTGTACTAGTATCACCATTCTAGATGCAAATCATCTGTTTGCTGCTTCACATACCTGCGTCGTTCCCGGGAACTGCTTCTTCTTCATCTCGCCGAGAATGGATGCTGAGAAACCGGCCATGATGTTGGGGCTGGCACGTGGGCTACCACTGTATGAGCACATCAGAAATAGAAAAGTACATGTAACAATAGAAAGAGTACAGTCAGCCCACTAGATATACCAATCACTGACCAGCGTAGGTTGGGTAGAGCGTCTGGTGCGGGTGTGCGCACACGGCATGTATTTCTGGCCGGTACTGTACCCGCCTGACTCTTAGTCTTTTAGAGGTTCTGGTTACACTCTGATGACGAAATACCTTACAAAACCAAAGAGGTGGTACAGTGTTCCATATACCCGATCTTAATGCACATGTAGGCTGAGGGATTAAAAAAAATGAAACACCATCATCATGATGCAGCAGGAACTCCACGCTAAATCCATTATCTACTCACGACCGTATCCACATACTCAGCCCGTATGTTGCCAGACTATTCAGACGCAAAACTGCGTTTCTGCGCCCAAGCGCACTAGATATGTCACTACCCTCAAAACTGGAGTACTTGATGTACCCAAAGACAGTCACACAAAGTGCCGCGGTGTAGTAGCTGGCCCCCGGAGGTGATTACTTACAAAACACTCAACTTGCTTTAATAATAGTAGTAGTACTAATATATTTGTACTTTGAGTAAAGAGGAAAGTTGAACAAATCATGCAACTTAGACAACAGTACCTGATCGGACTGTCAGAAGCGGTTGCCTTCATTGGTGGCATCAGCGCGGTCATTGCAGCTACTTCAGCATCGGTCTCATCCTTAGCCTTGGCTGCAGTGGCACCGTCATCTTCGTTGTCCGCCTCAGGCGGTGCAGTCACGAATAGATCGTGACTGGACGGTACACCGGTACCCTTGCTATCCGTCGTGTCCTGGGCCGGCTTGCGCGCCGGTCGCCCGCGGTTGGTACGCTTCGGTGCCGCCCTGCCCTTCGTGACGTGAGTGAGCGTAGGTGCGGCTGATGGTGCCAGGTCAGGTAAATCGGCAGCAGCTGCAGCACTCTTGCCATCGGTTGATGCTGCGAGCAGGGCAACAGCACAGATGAGCATATGAACAGCTCACACCATGAGTAATGTGTTGCCAACTCAATCAACCACTGGGATATTAGTAGATGCTAAGAGAAGGACATCATGGTACATGTATGAGCTTTGTATTCAGTGGCCTGTGCCCGTAATGGAACTCCATGCAAACCCATTAAATGGTGACAATATACCGGTAGCACAATTTCTCCAATATGCAGTCTATGCACTTGTAGATCCAAGATGTCTTGATGTTTAACTGCAAGCGTGACACCAATAGCACGCCATAGGTAGACTGGGTCTTTCAGAGGTCTACTGCTCCCAGTACACAATACATAGCCCACAGCACACATCTTACTATGCCCAGGACGTCCCCATACACATTCCACAGAATGCAAAATGAGTCTCCAGTCTGTACACGAACAATGCATGACGACCTCGTACTAGTAGAGTTCTGGTCCGTGAAATTCGACCTCATGAGTACAATAGCACCGGGCAATAAACGGCCCTAGCCACCCCCCCCCCCCCCCCACCCCCCCATACACACACACACACACTCTTCTGTACGTTCAAACTCGGAGCGGATTTATTCATTAGGTCGACTTTCACAAGGCAGAACTGTTGTAAACCGGTGCAGAGTGACCGTGCAGAGTGACCAACTCAGTAAAAGACCCTGTGTCCAAATAGACACCTGTCTGAACTCAGGCCCCAGACCCAGGCCATGATTGAACACACATGCAGACCTGCAGACGGAGACCGCCTGTCTATCAATACCAATTGTCCATGCACCCTAGGAGCGGTCACTATAGACTCTGAGTTGGTTCACTGTACCGGCCTGCATATCGCACTTAGAAACAATAGGACTAGACTATGATAGATGATAGATACAACAGCATGACATGCTCTTCTCACTTGTACTGGCTAGTCTTTTCTTGTCCGGTTTCTCAACCTCCGAAGGCTTCTTCTTCTCCCGCTCTTTCGGTGCTGGTTTGTCCTCCTTCTTCTTCCGTAGGAACCCCGGCAAGGCACTCTTTGTTGTTTGAGGCTCTTTGTCTGGTGAGCGACGTGGACTGCTGGTGCCCAGGCCAAGCTTTTCCAGGCTAGATCCGTTGTTATCATTGTCGTCGTTGGCTAATTCCTCTGCCTCGGCCAGTAGAACGGCCATCTTCTCTCGGAATTCCGGGAAGATTGCCATTCGAGATGGTGACACTTGATCTAGCACACCAAGCAGCAGCAGCAGCAACAGCAGCATTAGTATTAGCAACACGTATGTTACATAAAATTGCAAGACGGTTACCGTGAATGAGTCAAGCTCAAGTCAATGCAACCGGCAAGATGGCAAAAACAGCCGAGACTCTACGAAAGTGTGCATTTTGAACACCTACAGTTTGCCTGCTAAAATGATTCCACTAGTGTACCCTGCTATTAAAGACTTGAAATAACTTATCTTCCTACAGTAATTGCCAGTATTCGAAGCCAGACATCGCTCCACAAGCAGTCCAGGATTTTACTTCAGCAGGAACGCCCACCCACCCACAAACACTCAAGCGCCCACCAACACCCGAGCGCCCGCTCATGCCCCCCCCCCCCCCCCCCCCCACGCACACACGGTCAGTGCCTGCACCATCATCATCAGCAGAACCCAGTGAACACCAGCACTTACTTGCAACATTTGCTCTCAGTACCACCATGGGCCATAGGGTCAAACTCCTCTGCACAACATATGGAGCAACAGCAACAGCCACAGCATTCATCATATCGGAATAAACCAACACGGAGACCCATGATTACGGAGTACACTAGCAATAGAACTTGAAAATAGCCTGTCTGTCCCTAGCTAGAGCCCTGGTAACAGTTATACATATGCATATTCGGCCAATAAGCCGAATCCTAGCAGCTATGTCCAGGGTGAACTGCTGCATGTCCGGCCAGGTTCTAGCAATACATGTAACTGTTATATATTATGTACAGCACTGCCTGAGAACTTACCATCCAGCGATATGGTCGGTGGACGTGACCGGCGCAGCTTGCGTTGCCTGATGGCAAGCTACAGCACGGATGGGAAGAAAGAAGCGGCAGTGACTCAACGAAAGAGGAGAATTGTGCCAGTGAACTCAAACCCGACACGGAGGTATAGCACACTAAACTTGTTGATTCTTTGCTTAACACACCAAATTGCGCAGTCCCATAGCACTACCAAGCATTTCATATTGGTAAGCGGCAAAAAAGTCACCGTAGGAAGTGAGTAAACTTGCCACGTGATGAACAGTCCGTACGAGAGAGAGAGCGAGAGAGAGAGAGAGAGAGAGAGAGAGAGAGAGAGAGAGAGAGAGAGGGGGGGGGAGAGAGAGAGCGAGAGAGAGAGAGAGAGAGAGAGAGAGAGAGAGAGAGAGAGAGAGAGAGAGAGATGGAAAGATAGAGAGATAGAGATAGACGGGTAGATGATTCATTCCATGAAATAGCAGCATCTCCCAAGGCCAGCACAGCCTACGTCACACTCACAGATAACGACTCCGGCTCATCCGCTGGCTCCTCAGCAGTGCCCTCTGAAAACTTCACAGCCTTCTCCAGTGATGCGGGACTCATTGGTCTGCCCTTGCAAGCTAAGACAAGCGTGTACTGATACGACAACAAAAGAGCAGACATATCTAGGTTAAAACAACAATGCCGGTTTTAGTACTGGCCGATTGAGGTGTGCCATCTGTCTCACATGCAATCATGCCAGCTGTTTCCTTCACGTCCCGAAACAATTTGGGTCAGAGACTGGGGTTATAAATAGTGCAGCATACATTGTGCTCGTCCAAACCAGAACAAACTGATACCATCCAGCCCATGATTTAGTTTTATAAGAAGTGCTCATGTTGAGCGGGGAGGGGGGGGGGGGGGGGTAACAAAAGCTTGTCTGGCCACATCCTGCCAAAGCCTGACCAGGCTGACAATCAGCTGCTGCACTCCCCCTATTCTAACAAGGGCACTGAGCGGCGCACTACACACACGTACAGTCTACTGTAGTGCACACTGCACACTGCACACTGCACTGCAGAACGGTGTCTCGGTGGCAGATCTACACACAGCACACTGCACACTGCACTGCAGAACGGTGTCTCAGTGGCAGATCTACACACAGCACACTGCACACTGCACACTGCACTGCAGAACGGTGTCTCAGTGGCAGATCTACACACAGCATTTACCTGCTGCTGCTACTATCCTAGCCATGTCACTGTGCCTGGATCTCATCCAGCACAGCTGTAGCACATAGTACACATGAATACTGAGATAAAGCACAGCTATAGCAAGGTGATATGGTACAAATGGAGAATGCGCTGCACTGCACTGCAGTATTACATACCAGTTCGTCGTTCCAGCGTCCGACAACCTTGACCATGGCGTTGAGAACGCCCACCCAGAACTTGTGTGCTACGCTGTACACCACATCACTGCACACATGCACGTACACATGAAAACACACATGCGCACACATGCACACACACACGGACGGATGGACAGATACACACACACAAATATAACAGGACAGGCACTTTAAAGCACATCAGCAAATGCATTATTCGGCGATCCAAACGCCACTGGCACATTCAGTCACGGCTAAACTGCTTATGCAATATGTTACAATTTTGTGAAAGACAGTGGCCAGATCATGCCGATGTGTTGCAACGCCTGTAGCAGACAAGCCAGCATAAATTACTGGTCACTTTAGGTACCATACAAGTCTTCGATCTACATTACAAACACTTGTCCATAGAGTGCAGTGTTCTCTGCACCATGTGGTGAAGGTCAGTAATCAAAGTTTTTTAAACACAGGCTCGGATGCCGCACGCTTACTTCATTGCACTGGTGAAGCCATGCGATGCCTCAGAGTGGATGATTTTCGAAATGCGAGCCGAGTCCAGTGTGGCATGTTTATCCGCCGTCTCCTTCAAGTTCTCCATGGTCTATTCACATACACAGAGACACACAGAGACAATGGTACAATCACAAGCTATTTCTCACCACATGTGTAGGGAAGAACTTCCTTCAATTTAGCCGCTAACAATTTCTGAGAAATTTAACATAAACGCCTAAGAGCGAGGTGTTGAAGATGACTAAATGGACAGTGTTTACATTTAAACCTAGGACAATGCTGTGAGAGCATGTCACATGAGTCTCAAACCCGCAGCCACTCGCTTCGAAATCACTGGCCTAACTGCCTAACAACTCCTTTACATGGTCTCACAAGATCCAGCACACATGATAATAATGATTACAAGGAAGGTGTGAGGGGTATGACGTAGCCCTGACGGCTTACATCTTCGTCCAGGCTGTCGCCGATGTTGGCCTTGGCGAGGTCCACAAACATATCCGGATACACCTGCAGGGAGGGCAAGCACACGCATCCGCACATAGGAACACATACACACACGCATGCACACACACACACACACGCACATGCACACGCACACGCACACACGCGCGCGCGCACACACACACACACACACACACACACACACACACACACACACACAACAGAAGGATTTAGGACTTGCAAGACATACTGAGTTAAGAATCCCTTGCACAGACAGCCACAGTGGCGCTACACTCCAGGCATGTACATGTACAGGACTACGATGTCAGCTGATGCAATTACTGGGGAGGGGGAGCCAGTTCTCCAAGGTTGCTTGGAAGTTGGATGTTGCAGTGCTGACACCCTGCATCTCCCCATTAAGTGGCTAAGCCCATTTTACCTTCAGGAGATCAGTAAGTGGAGCAAAGTCCGTGTCGACGAGGGACTTCTTCAGTGACCTCTCGATGTCGTCATGCTGCACTTCCTTCAGGTCAAAGTTGCCCATCAGCTGTGTAGGTGGAAGAAAAATAACAGACAGTGCGTGTATATGCATGCACGAACAAACACACAAAACACATATGATTGAGCATGTATACACACGTGCTTGTGCATATGCGCGAGCATATGCACAAGCACATGCACACACACATAAGGCCGGGCAGCATGGCAAAACACGGTACTTAAAAGTGGTGTGCCCTACCTCTGATGCTTGATTGCAGACGTCCATGAGATGCTCGTGTTTTTCCATGGCATCCTTGATATCGGAATGCTTGCGATGCGTCATTAACAGGTTGACCTTGTCCTGCGCTAGGCTCACTAAGTGATCCAGACGCTGTAAATCAGAACACAACACAACATACAGGTGCACGGACGTTGTTAGCAAGGTCAGGCACTCGCGGCAGACAGGACTGCACTTGACCAGATAGCAGGAAAGAATGCATACACCAAGCTTAGTCTAGGCATTATAAGACACAAGCATGTAGTGCTCCTTGCTGAGCGCTTTTAAAGCCAAGTCGAGATTGTACATTCATTCAATAAGTGCACTGACCATGCCATTGGCTGCTTTCCATGCTCCTTTCCCGTTCGAAGTTTGCCACGGTAATGGTACGAATACATGCACGGTTCCCCACCGGGACACGCTTCCCGGCAGCCTGGCAAGATCTGAGTGTGTGCTGAAACAGGCCCCGGATATTATATCAAATGGAAGATGGGTATCAAATGGAGGATACGCCCACCAAGCACAGTGATGGAACGCCAGTGCTCCATAATTATGGTTCATATTCAGCTAGTGTGCTGGTCACTGGGTCGGAGTGAGCAAGGCCAGTGACTTACCTCTTCAGCGGCTACACTGGTTGTGATGATGTTCTGACGGCGAGCTTTCTTCTTCTCGGGCTGGCTCTTGGGAGAGTGGTTGCGTGTCACCAGTTCTTGCATCTAGCACACACAGAGGAAGTACAGTATTGTGTATGCAAGTTATTGTTTTTCTACTCTGCACTCTGGTATCATAGCGTACTGAGAGGAAGTGTTGTTGTGTATGTGAGATATTCTATTTCTCCTTTGCACTCTTGCACTTTGCATGCTCACCATATTCCGATTACCAGTGCATTCCCTATGTGCATGCAGAACTACACACCTTCGCGGCCAATGCTAGGTAAGTGTAGTAGACGGACTTTCCCCTACACAAATCACTATGTATTACTATGTATTGCACTATGCATTGCTGACACCATCAGATCCCTTGCTTTCATTCGCTAGCTAGCGCTCGGAGCTGTAACTGGCAATCTCGTACCATATATAGATCCGTGTGTCAGTTGCCCAGCTCAGTTGTTGCAGAGTCTTTGCCTCCGTTGTTTCTGTCGTCTTCCCTTCACTTATTGAGTCTTTCAATATACTATAAGTAATTCTGTGCCACCTACGTTTGTCTTCTCGTGCAATATTGTTCCCTGAGAATACTACCTGTGTTTTGCCGGAGAGACTGAACCAGTTTTGCCTTGTCACTCGGTCGCGTATTACATTTGGTGGCAGCGGTGTTAGCTCTGCGTTCGTCAGTCGCAGTATTCCGGACCACGCCTCGTTATTTCGCCGTGCAGTGAACGTTGCCGTTGCCGTACTCGTCTCAACTCAAGCTGAGTAACTTTGTTCCGTGCCAATTTACGATTTTAATATTTACATTTTTGTAGTGCTAGTATTTTCTAGGCTTACTTTGTTGGATCTATTCGTAGTCTTGTCCCCTAAGTAAGCTAGCTCTTCGTTGCCAGTTTTTCTTGCACTGCTCGCCGTACTTGAACTGTTGCTATAGCGTAGGCTTAGTCCTCAAACGCGTCCCGTGTTGCTTGCGAAGTCCTATAGGCCTACTTGTTTGTTTGTTATCCTTATATACACGACACCGAAAATGGCACAGAATCCTCAAGCTGCTGCTGCCGCTGCCGCTGCTGCTCCCGCTGCACCAGCTCTGGCTCCGGGTCAGGTTCCGGCTCCTCGACAGGCACCACTTGCTCGGCCGGTAGTTGTACCGCCGACGTTTGGGGGTGCCAGCCAAGACGATTGGCACTGCTTCATCGCCAGGTTCGACGCAGCGTGCGTGGTAAATGGGTACCGGGATGCGGAAAGGCTGCAGTTTTTACCTTGTTGTTTCAAGGAGAGTGCTTTTACAACTTACCAGACCATTCTGGCGGCGCACCCGCAGTATACGTATGTAGAAATGTGCACCGAATTAGGGCTACGGTTCGAACCGCCACACCAAAGTCGCCTCCTTGAGGCCGAGTTTCGAGCTCGCCTGAAACGATCAACTGAGTCCCAGGCCGAGTTCGCCGCAGCTCTTCAGCGCCTTGCGGCACGCGCCTTTCCAGGTCAACAGGGTCCGCTGTTAGATCGCCTGACGCTCAATCAATTTATTGACGGCCAGGTCAATAGTGACCTGCGCCTGCACATCAGGACATCCAGCCCTGCAGCCCTCGATGCCGCCGTTCGACGGGCGTACGAAGTTGCAGCGATCTTAGAGGTCGAGAATCGCCGCAGTCTTCCGGTTCCTACACCAGCCTGCGCTGCCCTGACCGCCTCTATGCCTCAGGCACATTCCGTAGGTCCACTCGCGGATCCGACTCCTACGTCCAGTGCCACCGTGGCCCACGTAGCTCCTAGTTCGACTTCGAGCTCCACCGACCCGCTCGTACTATCGTTGTTGAGCAAAATTTCGGACCAGCTAGCGGATCTACAGGTCTTCTCTGCAACCTCCGCTCCGTCGCCACGGGCGTATAGTGACGACACTCGAGCTCCACGCGGCCGTGGTCACAGCGTCTTCCCTCGAAGCGCGCCCATGTCGGGCCCAACTCGATTTCCTGGCAGCTCGAATCGTAACCCGCCTCCGTACAACGGCACAGGCCGCGGACTTTACGATGGCGCGCGTGATCGCGGGTGCTTCACTTGTGGCGATCCGTCCCACTTCCGTCGTGATTGTCCCCACTCGACGCGTGGGAGTCGTCAGTCGGGAAACCGCTATTGACTGGTGCTGCTCGGCAAGCTCCAGTCTTCGATACTAGTGTTCCTAGCTCGACTGTGCCGACTTGTACTGGTTGTGAATGTCGTCCCTGTTATTGTACTGTTGATGTGCGTTGCCCTACGTCTGCACCTGTGACTGTGTGTCCTGTTACTCATGTTCAGTCGTCTTCTGCAGTTTCTCCGTCTGTCTATGTTGAGGTTAGTCTCCAAGATACGAAATGCCATGCTCTTGTTGACACTGGTTCTAGTGTTTCACTTGTGTCTACTGCATTGTGGCGTAGTCTGTGCACGACCTCCTCTGTCCCTGTGTCTGCTGCTCCTGTTGTGTCTGGTGTGACGGGCCGTCCCCTCTCCACTACGGGTACCGTGTCCCTCTCTGTTTGTACACCCTCATTCGTAGCTGTTCAGAATTTTATCGTTGCTGCTGATATCACGTCTGATGTAATCCTCGGTGCTGACTTCCTCCAGCAGCACAATGTCCTGCTTGATTTCTCCCGGGCTCAGTTGGTCCTGGATGATGTTACATTGCCGCTTGTACCCCTTCCACGTGTGCGTTCGCTTTCTGCTGCTGTTGCTGCCGCGCCCACACCAGCCCATGTTACGACTGTCGTGCCCGACCTGAGTGCTCCGACTGTTCCTGCTGCCGTCGCTGCCTCCGTACCTGCTGCCGTCCCTGCCTCCGTGCTTGCTGCTGCTGCTCAGCCTGCTGCTGCTGCCAATGCTGTTGAATCTCCGGTGTCTCGTGTTGCTTCCTCGTTCCGTGTGTGCATCACACAGTCTGTTTCAGTTCCGCCCTGTCACGAAGTCATTCTTCCGGTTGCCCCGTCGGTATGTGCTGCTGGCTCTCCTGCTGCTGATACTTCGTATCTAATCGAGCCACTTGATTCGTTCTCAGAGAAACACCCGACATTGGATGTCGGAACGTCTGTCACGTCCCCGGATAACTTGGTTATCAATGTGGTTAACCGTGGTACCACCCAGATTACCTTGCATGCAAATACTCATATTGCTGTATGTGAACCTGTCCCTGAGTGTGCTGACACTTGTGCTGCTGTTGATGATTCGCCGTTCATGCCGCCGCCTGTACCAGTAGAGAAGATTGATGCGTATATCGAAAAGAATTGTTGTCACCTGTCACCAACGGACCGTTCTACCTTGCGTGACCTTCTCCTGCAGTACCACGATGTATTTGCTCTTCATCCAGACGACCATGGGTACTGTGATCTTGCGCCACATAAGATAGACACAGGTGATCATTCGCCTGTTAAACAACAACCTTACCGTGTTCCATTCCGTCATCGTGAGCAGCTCCAGAATATTATCAATGACCTTCTGCAGAAAGGTGTCATTACTCCCTCTGCGAGCCCGTGGGCTTCGCCTGTTGTCCTCGTGCCTAAGAAAGATGGCTCTCTGCGTCTCTGTGTTGACTATCGCCGGCTCAACAAGATCACCACAGCTGATGCTTATCCTCTTCCTCGGGTCGACGATACCCTAGACGCGTTCTCTGGCTCTAAGGTATTCTCGACACTTGACCTTGCTAGTGGCTACTGGCAAATCGCAATCCACCCTCAAGATCAAGCTAAAACAGCCTTCGTGACGCCCCTTGGGTTGTACGAGTTCACGGTTCTTCCTATGGGTTGCTGCAATGGGCCTGCCACATTTCAGCGCTTGATGCAAACGATCCTAAATAATCTCCTTACCAGTCCTGATCCCGTCTGCCGTGTGTTTTTTTATGACATTGGCCTTGGGTCAGCCACTGTTAGTCTTGGCTTGGATGGCCTCCGGTCCGTTTTCACATGTCTTCGTCGGTACAATCTCAAGCTTCGGCTTGAGAAATGCGCTTTCCTGCAGCCCCGCACTAAGTTCCTTGGTGTGGACATCAGTGCCGATGGTCTTCACACCTCAGCTTCGAAGGTTCACGATATTGTTCACTGGCGTACGCCGACATCCGTTCGTGAAGTGCGTGGTTTTCTCGGCCTCGCTGGGTATTACCGGAAATTTGTTCCGCACTTCGCGCAAGCTGCCGCCCCACTGGCCGCACTCACTAAGAAAAATGCGAAGTTTTCCTGGGGTCCTGCTTGTCAGGCTGCTTTCTGTGTACTAAAAAAACGCCTCTCATCTGCGCCTGTGCTTGCTCAGCCTGACTACACGTCTGCCGCCGCTCCCTTCATCCTTGATGTTGATGCCAGTGATTTTGGTATGGGCGGTGTGCTCTCTCAGGTACAAGATGGCCATGAGTGTGTGATTTCCTACGGTAGTGCTATTCTCAACACCGCCCAACGTAACTACTCCACTACAGAGAAGGAACTCCTTGCATTTGTTCACTTCGCTGATGTGTTCCGCTACTACCTCGTTGGTCGAGCATTTGTTGTGCGCACTGATCATGCTGCTCTCAAATGGCTCCATTCGCTCAAGGAACCACGCGGTCGTCGTGCCCGTTGGTTAGAACAACTTGCTGAACTCGAGTTCACGGTTATTCATCGCCCTGGCCGTCAACATTGCAATGCCGATGCTCTGTCTCGCCGTCCTCCTGAGTCTGTTGCCGCCACTACCCGTCAGTCACCGCCTGACCAGTCGTCACCAGCCGCACCAGCAGCTCCTGCTCCTGCTTGTGATCCTGTACCCACTGTACCGAAACCTGCACCTGACTCCTGGCTGCCGCGCTTTACTGCTGCTGAGCTGCTTGCTGCGCAAAAAGAGGATCCTGATGTGTCCATTGTGTTAGGCTGGCATGATTCTAGTCATGATGTGTTTAATTCTCCCCCTGCACACACATTAACTGCCTCTAGCCGTGCTGTTCGCCGCTATGCTTCTGAAATTCATTTGCTTTCCCTACGTGAAGGTGTTTTGTATCGCACAGACCCATCGGCTGATTCTGTTTTGCAATTAGCTGTTCCGTTCTCTTTCCAAGCTGATATCTTATCTGCAGTGCACGCCGATGTTAGTGGTGGTCATCTCGGTGCTACAAAGACCATTGACAAGGCCAAATGCCGTTTCTTCTGGCCAGGTATGTCAGCTGATTTGCGCACATTTGTAGCTAATTGCCAAGAGTGCATGTCCCGTAAGAGCGCTACGACTGGCCGAGCACCATTGCAGTCCATGCGAGCTGGCTTCCCTAACGAGATCGTAGCCATGGATCTCGTTGGACCACTGCCTACCAGTCGCCATGGCAACCGTTACCTACTGGTATGTAGTGACTACTTCTCACGTTGGCCTGAAGCGTACCCTCTACCCACTATGACTGCTGCTGCCGTTGCGGATGTGTTCTTTCGGAACTGGATCTGTCGGTTTGGTGCCCCAGAACAACTCCACACCGATCAGGGCACACAATTTGAGTCTGAACTCTTCAGTGAACTGTGTCGCCTCATGAATATCCGAAAGACTCGGACCACCGCGTATCATCCCCAGGGCGGTGGGCTCGTGGAACGCCTCAACCGCACCATAGTTTCAACGTTGCGAGTGTATGTAGCGGATCTGCCCACCTTCTGGGATCAGTATGTTTCAACCGTCCTGCTTGCATACCGTACAGCCAAGCATTCTTCTACCCAATTCACCCCAGCTCAGCTTATGTTTGGTCGCCAACTCCGTCTGCCTATCGACCTTGTCTATGGGTCACCCCCGACAGAGTTTGTGTCGCCCGCCGAATATGTAACACAACTGTCCAAGTCCCTCCACCATAGCTTCGATACTGCCCGTCGTAATGATAATGCTGCGCACCACAGCCAGAAGGACCACTACGACCTTCGTCAACGTGGCACTGCATTCCAAGTCGGTGATAGTGTGTGGCTCCTTGAACCTGGAATGCGTCGCAAACTCCAGCCACCGTGGACCGGACCATACCGGATTGTCCATGTGTCGCCGCCAACGTCATACGACATTCAATTGATCAACGAGCCCTCCAGCACCAGTAAGCGTGTACATTTCAACCGCCTCAAGCTACACGCCCGCTCAAACGCCAAGTCGTCAGTCTCTCAGTCCGGCCCAGATGTCCCGCTGTCTGAAGTGCCACTGGCTCCTACTTCTCCATGTCCGCCGCCTGTTCCGCTATTCTCCTGGCCTGATGCTGATGATGCCCCACCCCAACCTGTTCCTCCTCCGCCGCCGGTTTTTCTGCAGCCAGCACCACCAGCACCTGGTCCGCGTGCCCATCTGCACCGCAACGCCGGTCTTCCTGTTCGTTACAGGAACAACTATGTGTTCCCACAATGAGTTCCAAACTCGCACTTGCCTTGCCTTTCTGCTCCACTCTGTTTCCATTGTGTGCTTGTGTATGATTTTCTTTTTCTTGCTGATGTATTTTGCTGCTTGAGCCTCGTTTAGGTCTACGTTAATTCTGTATTATGTTCTTGTTTGTTTTCCGAGGACGGAAAATTATTTGAGGGGGGAGCAGTGTAGTAGACGGACTTCCCCCTACACAAATCACTATGTATTACTATGTATTGCACTATGCATTGCTGACACCATCAGATCCCTTGCTTTCATTCGCTAGCTAGCGCTCGGAGCTGTAACTGGCAATCTCGTACCATATATAGATCCGTGTGTCAGTTGCCCAGCTCAGTTGTTGCAGAGTCTTTGCCTCCGTTGTTTCTGTCGTCTTCCCTTCACTTATTGAGTCTTTCAATAT